>NC_056725.1:90420149-90598708 GCF_019279795.1 Protopterus annectens
TGTATTATGTCAATATGAATCTGTATTGTAGTATGTCTCTTGTAGTAAATACAAATTAATTGATTAATTGATTAATTAATTAATTAATTAATTAATTAATTAATTAATTAATTAATTAATTAATAAAAAAATAATTGTTGTAATGTAGAATGCTTTTGTGGTGTAACCTAGAGATTTTCTCCCCAGGCCTCTACTACAAATGGTACCCCGGTGGGCCCAGTTGGACTTTCCCAGTAAATAACTGACACAGAAATAAATTTATAGGTATTACGAACTTTTACATTTATCAGACTTCTTGGGGGCAGCAGGTTGACTGTCAGAAAAACAGCTGGCTACAAAGAAAGCATCCTCTAATGCTGCCAAAACAGAAGGATCAGCTACAGGTTGAGCAAAGATCACCTGTAATAACGCACAACATCTTTGCTGGGATTCTGGTATTTCTTTTTGCTCCCACTGAAGTAACTCCTTCACTCTGACAAAAGCATCAGAACAGGAAAAGGACTCCTGCACAATTCCTACTCACACGTGGCAGTAGATGTTTGTGGAACACACTGCCTTACTGGCATGTGGGTAATGGTGTCCTGCAACCCTTCCTCTGGTAGGCTGTTACAGCTCAGAACCCCTCTCCCTGCCTGTCTGTGGGTGAGGAACAATTCTTATTCAGTTTGATCTGAAACCCTTAATCTATTAGATTCATTTGCAGTTGTGTGAAGATTGTATATTATTGCAAGATTTTAGCATTGTTTATACATTACACTGCACTTCTATTTCCATAAGTAGAATTACATGTTTTTTTAATTATGAACCCAGTCTGGGGCTCAATCTTGCAGCTTCTTTCACAGTTGTGGCAGGACGATGATCTACTGATAGATTTAAGCCTCTTTTAGTCACTTATTACAGCGTTACTGGTAAATTTCTGCATAGTCTCTGCCTTAGTTTGTGGTAGGTTTGCAGTAATGGCAGCATTGTGAATTCTACTTCACGATTTATGCTTCAGTACTTTTTATATCTGTATATACCTGCTTAAAGGTGACATTCCAGTAGTCTGGTGCCTTAATCTGTGGTTGGATTGATGTAGTAGCACTACTTTGAATTCGGCTCTAAGATTAATAAGTCTTTAAGCTTCTATCCCCCCTCACCTGACTACCACCTCTCTCTACAGTCTCTCTTCCTTACAATCTTACCTGTCTCCACCATAATTCCCTCTTTTCTTCTTTTGTCTTTTCATCTTCAGTTCTGCCTTCTCACTAAATCTCACCTTACAACTCAAAAGTAATACTTCACTATTCTGACCCTCTACTTACTAACTGATGGTTTCTAGTCACTTTTCGTACTCTTGTCGACTTGGGGTCTCTCTCACCCCCACCCCCTTAGCCTGCCTCTTTTCCTTGTTTCACTAACCATTCCAAAGTGAAACCCTCTTTATCACTGCTCTCCCACCCATAATGCACTGCCACTGTTAAATACTGGGTTTCTTCTCTCCCAGAATCTTTGCCTCCTCTCCTTTCCCATAGATGTCCCCTTCTGGTTACAGAATGGAGGGAAAGGTTCCTGACCGAGAGACTCCCCAGACTCTGAAATAGATTGCCCATACATGTCAAGCAGAGTGCCTCTTTGGTCCTCTTCAAAAGGAACCTTGACGATTGGATGGGAGAAAGGAAATTCACCCCGGGGATCACGTCAGTCGCCCTGCTAGACAGGGGTCCAGGGAAGTAAATAGTGTGGGAAGAAATAGCCAGGGAATTGTTATGGCTATGCTTGTATAGGCCCTAGGGCTGATAGCCTAGTACCAACCTATGAACCTTCTTCCGGTGATGTGCGCATAGCTTTAAGGTACCGAACAGTTGACTAAAACAAGTTTTTCTATTACTATTAATTCAAACTACTGCATAAGTAACTTGTTTGCTGTCAGTGCTGAATGTCTTATAAATACTTGAGCTATAAAAGTTATCTGTGAGCTGTTTCCATTTCTAAGCTGCTAACATAACTTGTCTGCTGCCGGAACGTTATAGTTTAAAGAATATTTAAAAAACTAAAGCTATATGTGAGCTGTTTTTCTCCTTGCTGTTGACTGAAATCGCTTGCATTTACAAAGCGTTGCATTCCTTTTTCTCTACCAATTTCAGTTAGTGTTGCTTCTAGCATGTGTTTTTTATTGTTTTTACATTTGCAACGCTATTCAATGCTGTACATTTAGTGGTGTTTCCTCTGTAACTGGCACCACAATTCCCCTGTGCCTTCTAGATCTTCTAAATGTAACAATAACACCTAGTGTCTCTTAGGTTTTTATTTATTTTCTACTACCTCTCCCCACTTCCCCAGCCTGCATTATCATTCCCTTCTCTGTTGTTGTTCTGGGTCACACAGCATTTTGCCGAGTACCGGAGCCAAGTCCCACTCTGCATTTTGTTGGCGTGCTGCTTGCACTCGGACAAGTCTTTATTCCCAATCTGCTTCCCCCAGTCCTGTGTTGTAGTCCTGGGTCACACATTTTGCTCAGTACCACAGCAAAGTCCCACTCTGCATTTTTGTTGGCATGGTGCTTGCAATCGCACAAGTCTTTATTCCCGATCTCCCCAATCTGCTTCCCCAGTCCTCTATTGTTGTATTTCCTACCTCCTTAAGAGTAAGAACTACTTTCTGTGTATAGTATATTTGCCCCTTTTCTTGGCTATCAGTGAACCAACCTAAACTGCTGTAGGTTCTCTGTAGCTCCTTCTTATGCTGTAACATTGCGGTAAAACCCCCTTACCCTTGTTGGCATGCTCAGGCCTCCCTATGGCTTCCGTATCTCCTCTCTCTCACTTCCTACTATTCAGTGAGTACCCTAACTCAGTATCTGCCTTGACCCTACTCAGTCAGCTGCCAGTTACAAACCAGGAACACCAATTTTAACTGCAACATAGACAATTAATGTGATATTTCCTGACCAATCTAATTGCTCTTCACTGAGCTTAAGCCTGTAACCACATTAGCCTAAGTAATTCTGAATTTGAACAGCATGGTTTTATTTTCCTCTGTAGATAGTGGACATCATAGAATTATTCTTAGGTACTTCAGCAACTGTGTATTGAACTATTACAGTACAGAGCTGCCACTTTCTGCTCTGTTGGCTACTAATGCAGATGTAATGACAGTTGTTTCTGCTGATTGAAATTATTTTTTGTATTGAACTGTTGTGACTAGTCTACTGAAGTCTCAGTCTTCTACTTCTCTCCCTCCTTTCTGTACCACCTAACTTTTGGCTCCTTGCTCCTTATTAACACTATCCTTCTCTTCTCTATTCCCTCCATTCTGTAACCATATACTCAATTCTTTCTCCAGCTATTCTCCCACTTGCTGCCTATTCCCCTTCCCTAAGCATTACTAGCTCTAACCCTGTCTTCTCTTCACCTCCCTTTCTCCTTAGGATTTAGAGTCCTCCACTTGAGCTGCTACAAACTCCCCACTACCTCCAAAACATAGGGGAAGACACATCTCCAGTTGAAGACTGCTACACCCCAGCCACTCCAGTACCTTTATTGTATGTATAGTGTTAACATACCAAAGTTAGGTTATTTGTTAAGTATACTCTCCTTTCAGCTGATACTGCACATCACCTCCACCCTGCAATCTGCTCCACTCTCTGCTTCAACTACCTGACCCAGGACTCATTCTCTTATCCTTCTAATTTCTACCTCCTTCTACCTACCTGTTCTGATTACTCTTTCCTTCCACACCTGCCTAATTTAGGTAATACTTCCAGCAGCCTTGTGTGTTCCTCTGTCTTTAAGCTATCCCCCTCACCTGACTACCACCTCTCTACAGTCTCTCTTCCTTATAATCTTAACCTGTATCCACCATAATTCCCTCTTGTTTTCTTCTTTTGTCTTTTCATCTTCAGTTCTGCCTTCTCAATAAATTTCGCCTTACAACTCAAAAGTAATACTTCACTATTCTGACCCTCTACTTACTGACCGATTGTTTCTCTTCTCTTTTCGTACTCTTATCGACTTGGGCTCTGCCCGCTTCATTCGCCTTTCGTTTGGGCTCACTCTGCTACCCTAACCCCATTTCCACCCACCACCCACTTTTCTTAGGTTTAAAGTCTCATAGCCACTCCCTTTCCTGCTTACGCAACATCCTCCTTCATTCTCCCCACCCACCCATTCATATCCACACTCCTTACTTTCATTTTCCCCATCTCCTTTTTCACAACTGCATTACTCTTCATCCCTACCTCACCTTATGACTATCTACCATATCTTCCCAACAATCTTTAGGCAACTCCACTCCCCCAATCTTACTCCAAACATGAATCTCCATCTCACACTTCCTTTCATCACCACCCTATCACGCCTTCTCTACCTAACCTTTACTGTCAGACATCCACAAATATGAACTATATAAACCAGCACCCCTCCACAAACACACACTACTCACCATCAACCATTTTTAGACTACAGTGACATAACCCCTCCAACTTTTCTATACACCAAACTCTCTCCTATTCTCTCTTAAATGCACACAGCTCTCATAACCTCACCCTCCCAACCTGAGATTCCATCTAGCTATCTCCAAACTAAAACACCTTTTACTCCATTCCTTTACACATATAAAATTACAAGTAGACATCCACCCAGGCCCAAAATATGTACTGCCCACTATTCAACCAAACCACCTATACTCTCCTAACCAAGATCTCTCCAATTCCAGATTTCAGTCCCCCTGCCTAAGTCTTCAGGTTCTGACCTTCTAATAACTAACTTTAATCTAAGGAGCACTGTAAACAAAATCACAGAATTTCACACTATCCTGACCACCTACTCTCCAGACATAATCATTACCGAAACCTGGTTAAAACCACACAAAGACTCAGAAATTACATACAACAATTATAATGTAATTAGACAAGAAAGACTAACTAAAAGAGGCGGTGGTGTAGCAGTCATGTTTAAAGACTCCCTAAAAGTAGAAAAACTGGACTGTACATCACCAGATATCCCTAATGCAGAAATCCTCATCACCAAGCTACAAATTAATGCCCATAAATCAATAATTATTATTGCTGCCCATCTCCCCTCCCTCCCTGGAAACCATCTCCATAGCACAGAACTTCTCCTCTCCTGGTCTTCCTCCTTTTTAAGTCAAAAAACTATAATCTTGGAGACTTTAACCTGGACTGGCTATCCTGCTCCTCTGACAGTCCTACTAATTTCATCAACCTCTAATTTCTCCCAAGTTATAGATTTGTTTTTATTGTGTTTATCCATGCAAGTGGGACAATCACTGCTGGACTGGTTATTAACTAATATACCAAACCTGAGTCACCAATCCGGCTGTCTACCTATTAGCCTTAGTGACCATACCCCTACATTCCTACTAAGAAAAAACTTCAACCCAAGACCCACAATCCTTTTAAATACATCCGCAGCAAAAAATATTTCTCCCCTGGACTATTTAATCATTTACTTCAAAATTGCGACTGGTCACCTTTAAAATACCTACAACTGGACGTTGCAGTAGAACTTTTTAATGATAAATTTCTTGAAATCCTAAATCGCCTTGCCCCCACCAGAAAAATACACACCAAAACAAAACAACTTCGATGGCTGTCTCCTGATACTAAACTACTAATTAAACAAAGAGACAAAGCCAGAGCCCTATATATCTCCTTCAAAGGCAAAACTATGCTTACCACTTACCAGCGACTAAGAAACCAAACTAAGAAAAAAATAAACTATGATAAAAAAGCCTGCTTCCAATCCTCGAAACAAAAGCACATTCAAAACCCACAAAAATGTTGGCAATCAACTACCTCCTCAACCCTGGTAGACCCACCACCCCCTCTCCTTCTACATCAAATACCTCTGAACCCATAGCTGCACAGTTCAACTCGTTCTTTATTAACTCAGTCTCCACCCTTCTAGAAAGCCATCAACATGCACCACTCACAATCCCCTCCCCAGTCTGGCACAACAGAATCCTTCTCTTTTAAACCTATTCAAACATCCTACATAAAAAAAATCTTCTAAGCAAACAAACTCTGCTGCCTTGCTGCTAACTAGCTACCAAATGAGTTCCTAAAAATCGCTGCCCCATCCATTGCCTACCCTATCTCAATTCTAATCAAATGCTCCATCTACGAACAATACGTGCCCCACCTCTGGAAACTAGCTCACATCATTCCCCTCCACAAGGCTGGCCCCTCTAGAGAAATCGCTAACTACCGCCCTATAGCAATCCTCCCTCCCATAGCCAACATCCTTAAGAAATGTATTCAGCAACAACTCGTAAACTACCTCATATCAAATAACCTTCAAGCAGGCAGCCAGCATGGTTTCCGCCCCAAGCATAGTACTAACACTGTCCTAAAATAACATTCACAAACACCATTCACCACCTTACAAACAATGGTTAACTAGTCTCTGCAATTTTCCTGGACATGTCAAAAGCTTCTGACACCATCGCCCACCAACTACTTCTTAACAAACTTGTCACTTACAACCTCAGTCAATCAACCCTAACATGGTTCCACAGCTATCTATCAAACCGGCAACAGGCTACTAGATGACACCACTCTCTCTCCCCTCTACTGACTGTTAAAATTGGTGAACCCCAAGGGTCCATACTGGGCCCCCTTCTTTTCATCATCTTTACACATAACCTTATGTCTGCAACACAACTAGCCTCAATCATACAGTATGCTGATGACACAACCCTCATCATATCAGCCCCCTCCCCCCTAGAAAGTACAGTTTTGTACCTACCATAAATGTAGATGTTCGAGTGTTGACACTGCTGCAGTCATCACACTTTGGTTATCCTGCCATCAGGCGGTCCCGCAGTCGGCCAGAGTTCCAAAGTCTTGATCCGGCGTCGGTTGCTGTCGCCTCCTCCCTGACGTCAGTGCGACAGGGGTATATGAGATGCAGCCGATGCCATTTTCTTCAGTTTTTCTTGCCCCAAATAGGTAGGCAATTCAAATTGCTAGTAAACCATACAAAAGAAAAGCAAACATCCATTTTTAGGTTACTCCCCATAGGTAAAAAGGGTAGATGTCCTAGGTAAGTACCAGAAAGTAAGAGGGGAAGGAGGGAGGGTAAGATGTACTGCAGCAGTGTCAACACTCGAACATCTACATTTATGGTAGGTACAAAAGTGTACTATGTTCATCGTGTTACACTGCTGCAGTCATCACACTTGGGTGGAATCCCAAAGCTGAGGTAGTGAGGCTGGATCTATAAGGAATTAAGGGTGGCTAAAAGGCCCTGCAGTACAGCAGTGGCGAAGCCAGCTCTGGATTTGGAGTATAAAGGCAAATGGTAATGTTTGGTGAAGGTATGCACAGACCTCCATGTTGCTGCTTCCAAAATACCCTTGGTAGGTACTCCTCTGAGGCAGGCAGTTTAAGTGGCTGTTACCCTGGTGGAGTGAGATCTAATGCTGCTAGGTACAGGTTTCCCATGGTGGATATAGCAGAAACGTATACAGTGTCCTATCCATTTTGAAATAATCTGCTTTGAAATGGCTTTTCCCTGTGCTCCTGCAGCGTATTCTACCAATAATTGCTCAGATTTTCTGAAAGCTTTGGTTTTGTCCAAGTACAAGCGTAACCATCTGAATGTCCAAAGAATGTAGCAATTTCTCCACTTTGTTCTGTGGTTTTGGATAAAAAGTTGGCAAGTGAATAGTTTGGTTCAGAGCCACACTTGATACCACCTTTGGCATAAACGTAGGGTTAGTTCTTAAAGACACCCTATCCTGGTGGAAGATGAGGAAAGGTTCCACTGCCAATAGTGCCTGTAATTCCGAAACTCTTCGTGCTGATGTAATTGCCAGTAGCAGAGCAGTTTTCCAAGAGATGTATTTTATTTCTGCTGTGTTAGCTGGCTCAAAAGGAGGTAGAGCTAATTTTTCCAAAACAAAGTTGAGGTCCCAAGTTGGTGTAGGTGCTCTAAGGGGCGGTCTTATGTTTTTAGCCCCTCTGAGGTATTGTTTGAGCAAAGGATTAGAAAAAAATTGGTGGATCCGTGTTGTAATGAGCAGAGATAGCGGAGGCATAGATCTTGATGGATGAAAAAGAGAGACCCTTGTCCAGTATCTCAGTTAAGTACTGCAGTATCTGAGGAATGTTTGGGACAAGAGGGTCAAGGCTGTGCACTTGGCTCCAGGCACACAATCTCTTTCATTTATCCGAGTCTGCTTTCCTGGTGCTAGGCCTTCTGGCCTCCAGAATGACATCCATAACAGCTTTGGAGAGAGGCATTGCTTGCTTGACTAGGGAATTTTCCATGCAGCTAGGTTTAAGGTCTTTAGTTGGCTGTGAAGTATCCGATTGTTGTGCTGTGTCAGCAACTCTGGGATTTGAGGCTAAATCCAGGGTGGTTCTTGTGCTAAGTTCTTTAAGATTGGGTACCAGTGCTGGCGTGGCCAGTCTGGTGCAATCAGTATCACTTTTGGCTCCTCCTGCCTGGCTCTTATGAGTACCTTTGGGAAGAGAGGTAAAGGAGGGAAAGCGTATTCTTGTAGTTTTTTCCAGCTGAATGAGAGGGCATCCACTTTCCATGCTTGTGGATGGTAGCTCCTTGTGCAGAATTTCTGTAATTGGCAGTTCTTTGGGGAAGCAAACAGATCTATGTCCGGGCTCAACCATTTTTGTGTTATCATTCTGAATATTTGTGGATTCAGTTTCCATTCGTGTGGGTCCATAATGTTTCTGCGTAGGTCGTCTGCCAGTGTGTTTTTCTCTCCTGGCAGGAATTGTGCTTGCAGATGAACTTAGTAGTTTAGAGCTATGTTCCACAAGGTCATGGCTTGTCTGCAGAGGGGGTAGAAGTGTGTGCCCCCTTGCTTGTTTATGTACCACATAACTGTGGTGTTGTCTGTCTTTAGTAGTAATTGTCCTGGATGCAGTAGGTCCTTGAAAGCTATAATAGCATTTTGTACAGCTAGCATCTCTTTTTGATTGATGTGGAGATGTCTTTGCTCTGTGGGCCACTCGCCCTGGATACATTTTCCTGCCATGTGTGCTCCCCAGGTGTAATCCGATGCATCTGTTGTCAGTGTTTGCCTGGCTGTGCATTGAGTGAAAGGCTGTCCCTTGTTGAGGTGACAAGCTTGCGCCCACCATTGAAACTCCTGTTGTAGGCAAGGAATTAGTGGTATAACTGTTTCCAAACTTTGACAGTGTTGAGACCATACGCTCTTTAGGTACCATTGTAGTTTCCTCATATGCAGTCTGGCATATGGAATTAGTAGTATGCAAGATGCCATTTAGCCCAAGGTCTGCAGAAGTTTTCGTGCAGGGAGTTAGGTCTTTGTTGCCATTAATTGAAAATATTGAGTCTGTTGTCCTTGCCTGTCTGGCGTGAGACAAGCCATCTGGGCCGTTGTGTTCAAGCTGGCACCCAGGAATATTATCTGTTGTGAGGGCACTAATTTTGATTTCTTTTCGTTTACTGTGTGTACCCCAGGCAACTTAACTTTTTTACGTACGCCAGATGCTTTAGTAGAATGTCCTTCCTCTCTGCTTGAATCGGGCAGTCATCCAGGTATGGATAAATTTGAATTCCTTTTTGCCTGCAAAATGCAATTACTGGTGCCAGGCACTTTGTGAAGACCCTGGGCGCAGTAGATAAGCCAAAGGGCAGTGCAGAGAATTGATAGTGCATTGAACCAGCTAGAAATCTGAGGTATCTTCTGCAGTTTTGTCTGATAGGGACATGCAGGTATGCCTCTTTGAGGTCCAATGTCACGAGCCAAGCTTTCTTGCCCAGCATGGGAAGAAGCTGCTGTAGTGTCAACATCTTGAATTTCGGTACAACCAGGTAAGTGTTTAGTGTAGAAAGGTCCAGAATGGGTCTCCAGGCTTTGTCCTTTCTGGGAACCAGAAAGAGTCTTGAGTAAAATCCTTGTCCTTGTTCCTGTGGTGGTACCTTTTGAATAGCTCTCATGTCCATGAGTGCTGTAATTTGTCTTTGAGCCTCTGCCCATTGATTTGGTGGCAGATTTGGCATTCCTTTTAGCCTTGGCAGGGTGTGAAAATGGAACCTGTAACCTTGAGATACAATGTTGAGAACCCATTTGTCTTTGGTGATGCAATGCCAGTTGTGATAGAAAAGTGCCAGTTTTCCTCCTAAGGGGGCTGCTAAGAGAGAACTGTTTGGCAGCTGCAGTGGAAAGTCATTGAGTCTGTTTTTTATAAGATTGAGGCCCGTCTTCTCCTTTTTCTGGCCTGGTGTGTCCCACTGTCGAGGCCTGTAAGGGTCTTGTGTCTGACCTCTACCTCTTGGACGTCTGTATCTGCCCCTTTGAGATCTGTCTGTGACTGGAAAGGACCAATTCTTTGCTGGCCAATTTCTGCTAAAACAAGGAGGCTGAACCTGTAAGAAATCTTTCACCGTTTGCATAGATTTTGCCTTATTCTCCATCTTCTTTAATACCTCCTCTGCCTCAACTCCAAACAGCACAGCAAAGGTGCATCCAATAATTTTACCTTAACATGATCTGGTAACATATGTTCTTTTAACTAAGCATGCCTTCTAATGACAGAGCCTGTAACTGCTGCTCTACAGGAGGCCTCTAAGGAGTCAAACCCACATTGCAAAGTATGTTTTCCCACTTGTTCAGCAGCATGCAATAAATCCTGCATTTCTTTTAAGTTAGGAGGATCTGAATCTGGAAGCATCTTTTGTTTCAACTGAGACATCAAAAATTGCTGATATTTTAGCATGTGAAACTGGCAATTCAAGGCTCTCATTGCTAAAGTTTCAGACGTATATACCTTCTTTCCCCATCTGTCTAAAGCTCTGGAATCTCTGTCAGAGGGAACTGGGTTTTTTGCTGATGAGGCCTTAATCCCTTTGGGTCCCTGAGAAATAGTTTCAGGGTCAGCAAAAAGTACAGTTTTGTACCTACCATAAATGTAGATGTCCGAACTGGATAGCATCTGCAGTCATAACAAATGGGTTGTCCTGTCGTCAGGCAGCCCTTCGGTCGGCCGGATTCCAAAGTCTGGGTCCGGCCGCTGATGTCGCACTTCACCCGACGTCATCTCTGCTGGTCTTCGGGTATAAAGGCATCAGCCGACGCCATTTTCCTCAGTGTTTCTTGCCCCAGATGCCAGTTGTCCTCTTGGAAGGCTAAATTTTGGATAAATGCCAATGTTTCCAAAAAATAGAAGGCAAACACAAAAATAAGCATGTATGTACATATATACAAACAAATACACCATAAGAGACTCCCCAGCTAGCTATTAGGAGGGTAAATACCCTAGGAGTACCACAGAGGGAAGGAGGGTGGGTAATCCTGACTGCAGATGCTATCCAGTTCGGACATCTACATTTATGGTAGGTACAAAACTGTACTATGTCCTTCATGGATGCATCTGCAGTCATAACAAATGGGTAGAATACCATAGCCAAACTAGGGGTGGAGGAAGAAAAATTATGGTGTAGTTAGGATCCCTTGCAGTACAGCAGTGGCAAACCCTGCTCGGGATCTAGAGTATAGAGGTAAATTATAATGCTTGGCAAATGTATGCACGGAGGTCCAAGTAGCCGCCTCAATAATGTCCTTGGTTGCCACTCCTAAGAAAGCTGTGGTAGTGTCTGTAGCCCTTGTAGAATGAGGTCTTATGTTCTGTGGAATTGGTTTTCCATGGTAGGAGTAACAGAATCTTATGCAATTTCCTATCCATTTGGAGATTGTCTGTTTGGAAATTGCTTTTCCTTCCCTTCCTGTTGCATAGGCTACTAAAAGCTGGTCAGTTTTTCTGTTGCTTTTGGTTCTGTCCAGGTAGTAGCGTAACTGCCTATGTACATCCAAGGTATGCATCAGTCTTTCCCCCCTGTTCTGTGGATTGGGAAAGAAGGTAGGTAGGTGGATTGCCTGGTTTAAAGAAACTCTGGATACCACCTTAGGCATAAATGTAGGATTGGTTCTCATGGATACTCTATCTTGATGGAAGATTAGGAAGGGTTGCACTGCCATTAAGGCCTGTAGTTCCGAAACCCTCCTTGCTGAAGTAATTGCCAGTAGGAAGGCAGTTTTCCATGATAGGTGTTGCAGATCTGCTGTTGCTGCTGGTTCAAACGGAGGGAGTGTCAACTTTTCTAGCACAAAGTTCAAGTCCCATGCTGGTAATGGTGGTTTCCTAGGAGGTTTTACATTCTTGATCCCTCTGAGGAACTGCCTGAGTAGAGGATGTGAAAAGACAGGTGGATTGAAGCTGTATTCTGCTGAAATAGCTGATGCATGTATCTTGATGGAGGAATAGGACAGGCCTGTATGTAGAAGCTCTGCCAAGTACTCCAGGATGTTAGCAATATCTATGTTCGACACATCTTTTCCTCTTTCAGTACTCCAAATGACAAACCTTTTCCATTTTCCTGCATAGTTCCTTCTTGTTGAAGGTCTGCGGGCTTCAAGGATAATGTCTTTGACCCTTTGGGATAGGTCTGGGTTAGTTGCTGCTATGTGATGTTCCAGGCAGTCAGTTGTAAGGTTTTTAGGTTTGGATGCATGATGTTGTAGTTGTTCTGAGTTAACATCAAAGGCATCAGGGGTATTGACCACATTCTCCCCAGAGACATGCTCCTTAGCAATGGGTACCAGTGTTGTCTTGGCCAATTCGGAGCCATCAGGATTATCCTTGGGCTTTCCTCTTTGATTTTCAGTAGTACCTTGTGCATCAAGGGAAGAGGTGGAAATGCATATGCTGTCAGGCCTTTCCAGCTGAAGGATAGAGAGTCCACCTTCCATGCAAGTGGGTGGTATGTCCTTGTGCAGAATTTTTTGAGCTGGTGATTGAGTGGGGATGCGAATAGGTCTATTTGTGGCATTCCCCATTTCTTTGTGATGGCCTTGAAGATGTCCAGGTGTAGCATCCATTCGTGAGCATCCGAGGTGGTTCTGCTTAACATGTCTGCTAGGGTGTTCTCCTTTCCCTGCACAAATATTGCCTGTAACTGGATGTTGTAGCTCAGAGCCAGATTCCAGAGGTCCAGAGTCATTCTGCATAGGGGGTAAGAATGAGTGCCTCCCTGTTTGTTGATGTACCACATGACTGTGGTGTTGTCTGTCCTTATCATTAAATGGCCTTCTTTGAGGAATGGTCTGAATTTCTGGATTGCTAGTTTTACTGCCAGCATTTCTTTTTGGTTTATGTGCAGATGCAGCTGGTCTTGAGTCCACAATCCTTGTATGCATTTGCCCAACATGTACGCCCCCCAGGCTAGGTCTGAGGCGTCTGTTGTGATGGTTTGGTTTGCTTGAAAGTTGTGGAAGGGTAAGCCTGGGTTTGACTGGCATGCTTGAGCCCACCATAGGAACTCCTGCTTTAGGTATGGGATTAGTGGGATTTCGGTTTCTAAGCTGTGCTTGTGCTGAGACCATAAATTCTTTAGGTACCACTGTAGGTTTCTCATATGTAGTCTGGCACGTGGGACCAAGATTATGCATGATGCCATGAAGCCCAAGGCCTGCAGTACTTTTCTTGCTGTTAGTTTGTTCCGCTTTGTTAATGCCAAGAAGTAAAGAGGGAGTTCTTTTTGTTTTTCTGCAGTTAGGAATGCCATTTGTTTTACTGTGTCCAATTCCGCACCCAAGAATGTTCTTGTTTGGGATGGTATCAGCCTTGACTTTTGTAAATTGACTGTGTATCCCAGTGCTTGTAGTAAGCAAATGACCCTTTGTAAATCTGTTGTCAGCTTGCTTTTGTTGTCCGCTTGTAACAGGCAGTCGTCCAAGTATTGATAAATTTGGATTCCCTGTAGTCTGCAGTGAGCGATTACTGATGCCAGGCATTTTGTGAATACTCTGGGCGCAGTAGATAAGCCAAAGGGCAATGCTAAGAATTGATAATGCTCTGATCCTGCAAGAAATCTGAGGTATCTTCTGCAATTTGGTCGTATGGGGACGTGCAGGTATGCCTCCTTGAGATCTAGAGTTACCAGCCAACACTCCTTGCCCAGCATGGGAAGAAGTTGCTGTAGGGTCAGCATTTTGAATTTTGGGACAATGATGTATGTGTTTAAGACGGACAGGTCGAGAATAGGTCTCCAACTTTTCTCTTTTCTTGGTACTAGGAAGAGTCTGGAGTAGAATCCTTTTCCCTGTTCTGTTATTGGTACTCTTTCCACAGCTCTCATCTTTGCTAATTCTGCTATCTGCTTTAGAGCTTCTGTTTTTTGATTTGGGGGTAGGCTTGGCATTCCTCTTTTTACTGGTAATGTGTGGAAGTGAAACCTGTAGCCTTGGTCTATGGTTTGTAAAATCCACTTGTCTTTTGTGATATAGTGCCAATTTTTCGAAAATAAGGCTAACTTTCCGCCTAAAGGTGCTGCAATTTGCTCCCTGGTAGGCGGTGTTAGAGCCAAGTCACTGTGATTGTCCTGTTGCAGTGGCAGTGGTTGTGTCTGTGCCTCGGTTATTGCCTTGCCACTGTCGTCCTCTGTAGGCACCTCCTCTGGATTGATTTCTGCCTCTAGAGCGTCTATTCCTGCCTCTTTGGGATTTTGAGGAGTCTGGAAAGGACCAATTTTTGGCAGGCCAGTTCCTGCTAAACCTTGGGGGGTAAACCTGTAAGAAATCTTTAACTGTTTGTACAGATTTTGCCTTCTCTTCCATTTTCTTCATTACTTGCTGAGCAGGTGTACCAAATAGACTGGCCTTATCCATAGGAGCATCTAACAGCTTTGCTTTAACATGATCCGGTAAGACCTGTTCTTTCAACCATGCATGCCTTCTTATCACTGTGCCAGTCATGGCTGATCTAAATGAAGCCTCCAGTGCATCATAGCCACATTTTAAAGAATGGTTACTAACCTGTTGGATGTTGTTCACCATTTCTAATACATATTTCTTATCTAAGGAGTCATCACAGGACAGCTTTTTAGTTAACTGATCAAGCATAAACTCTTGGTATTGGATCATATGAAATTGACAGTTTAAAGCGCTAGCTGAGAGAGTAGCAGAGGTGTAAACCTTTTTCCCCCATCTCTCTAAGGACCTGGATTCCCTTTCAGAAGGAATAGGGTTTTTTGCTGAGGTCGAGGCTACTGCCTTAGGCCCCTGAGATATAGTTTCAGGATCTGCAAGTGGGGCCTTGTATAGATGGTGATGCGTGTCTGGCACCCTGTAAAATCTATCTGGTTTGGCAGGAGCTGGAGGTAAAGAATCAGGAGCAGTGCAAACGTCATTAAATGCATCATCCACAACAGGCAGTACAGGAGGTATAGCTAAGGGCCTATGTTGTGGTAAGTGCAGAAAAGTCCTAAGCCTTTTTCTTGAATCTGAGAAATCTTGTCCCTGCCATTGGAATTGTTCTCTCATGGCATGTAAGGTTTCCCCAAAGGAAAATTCCTCTGGTGGAGAGGCAGCTGGAATGGATTCTTCAGCATCGGAATCTTCATAAGTAGAAAAAGGAGCCTCTGGCTGGTCTGTAATGTCTGAGTCATCCGCAGAATCATCAGAGGACACTGGCTCGGGGGGCTCTGCTCTAGGTCTCTTTTCTGGGGGCTGAGAGGCCCTGTCTGGGTGAGATTGGGATCCCCTAATTAAGGATATCAAATCCTCTGTCAGAGTAAGCATTTGTGAACTTGAAGTGGGCCTGTGTGAGGGGGGCTTAACAGGCACTGATTTCACAGATTTGGCTGCTTTAGCCCTGGCAAAGGCCTTAATAGACATGGCTGCAGGAGGCCTAGCAGCACCACGTGCTGGGGTAGAGACATCCAAAGGGATGGTGTCTGATAAATCACTAGGAACCACAATTGTAGGCAAAATTTCTGAGGCCGATTCAACTAAGGTAGCAGGAGCCTCAGTAGTAGTCATAGATTAGGCTGAAGATTGACCGGTTTTCGGTTTCGGCGAAACCGAGACACTCGCTTGCTTAACCGTGGTTTCGGCGAAACCGCGACCGTGAGTGTCGGTCTTTTCTTTGCATTTTTAACAATTTGTGTAGTCAGAGGATCCGGCGGCATAATGTCGCGAAAATCTGAGCGAAAAACTGTTCAGCAAACTCCGACCGACTCCTAAGCGTTCGTCGGTTGAAGGAAGCACAGGCCGAACAGGCTGCTACGTCGTGGTCTGGGCCTAAGCAAGGCAGGCAGTAAGAGTGGAAATCTTTATGAGGTATTTGTTTCCCACAAGTTAAACAGTTATTGACTTTTTCTGACATCGGCTGAGGCAAGAAAGAGTCCCCAGCGGGTACTTAGCTTTTAGAAGTCTTCGAAGTAGTATTCGGTAGTAGTAATCTCTGGATCTGACCGACCGGCACTAGCGAACAGCTTCTGCTTCGGGTGCCACGCGGCAAGAAAGACTGAGGAAAATGGCGTCGGCTGATGCCTTTATACCCGAAGACCAGCAGAGATGACGTCGGGTGAAGTGCGACATCAGCCGAAGCCGGACCCAGACTTTGGAATCCGGCCGACCGAAGGGCTGCCTGACGACAGGACAACCCATATGTTATGACTGCAGATGCATCCATGAAGGACATGGGCTTTTGTACAGAAATTTGTGAGAGTCAGGGACTCTGTAATATCTATCAGGTTTAACTGGGGCTGGGGGTAAGGAGTCAGGGTTCAAACTGGATTCAGTGTACACATCATCCACAATGTCTAGAACTGGCGGGATAGCAAGGGGTCTGTGTTGAGGCAATAAAAGGAAGTCTCTGAGCCTTTTCTTGGATTCTGAGTAATCCTGACCTTCCCAATGGAAATGCTCCCTCATGGTATGTAAGGTCTCCCCAAAGGAGTAATCCTCAGGCGGAGAGGCTGACGGAATTGATTCCTCAGCATCAGAATCCTCATAAGGGGGTAAAGAATATCCTAGGTTCGAGAAAGAGTCAGAGGAAATGGACACCTGGTCAGAAGATTCATAGTCTGCATCCTGTCTGGGCCTTTTATCAGGAGGGGGATGGGACCCCCTGATCAGGGTGATTAGGTCCTCGGCCATTTTTAGCATTTGTTTCTTAGGCATGGAAGCCTGCCCTGGAGAGAGTTGTGTCTGTTTCTTTGCTTTTAAGGGGGGCTTAGACTTAGCAGAGGGTTTAATGGTTAACTGGGTAGGTCTGAAAACACCCTCTGTAACTGTGGATTGCTCAGCTACTTCGATTCCCTCTGTAGGTTTAGGATCGGTAAGCTGAAGGCCTAGTGCGTCCGAAGGCCCAGCCAGCTCCACGTGGGAGTTGGATGCGGTCTGTGGTTCTGTGGAAGCGGTCGTCAGGAGCTGCGCAGGCGCCTCGCTGAAAACCGGAGACCCGGCGACCGGCCTAGAAGAGGCCTCGTCTTCAGTTTTGGCCCTCGGATGCCTGTCCTTGCCCTTGCGCTTTTTATGCATTACGGTCGTCGGAATTTCCAACGGCATGGTGTAATTGAATTTTCTACCAAAATAATGTCGGGCAAAATCAAACCGACGTTTAATAGTGCGCTTGTTAAACCTAGCACAAAACCGACAACCAGTGACGTCGTGGACAGGGACTAGGCATGGAATACAACAGGAGTGGAAATCCTTATGAGGTATTTGCTTCCCACAAGAAATACAGTTATTAACTTTTACTGGCATCAGTCTGAGGCAAGAAAAAGTTTCCCCAACAGGGTACTTAGCTTTTTTAGAAGAATTCGGTTCTGGATTCAGAATGAAAATCTCAGAAGTCAGCCGACCGGCACTTGCGAACGGCTTCTGCTTCGGGCACTGTGCGGCAAGAAAGACTGGAGAAAATGGCGTCGGCTGCATCTTATACACCCCTGTCGTACTGACGTCAGGGAGGATGCAACAGCAACCGACGCCAGACCAAGACTTTGGAACTCTGGCCGACTGCGGGAGCGCCTGACGGCAGGATAACCCAAGTGTGATGACTGCAGCAGTGTAACACGATGAGCATCTCCAAGACAGGATGCAAAAAGCATTTCAAGAAAACGAATCATTCCTTTCTAGCCACCATCTCATTCTTAACCCTAAAAAGACTAAGTTAATTATATTCACAAACAAATCTAACAAAAACAACTCTCAACCCCTCTCTATTCTATCAGCAAGCAGCACCAGAATTGAAACAACTAGCCAGGCCAAACTCCTAGGTGTTACCATAGATGACAGACTAAAATTTGACATCCATATATCCCAAACAATCAAAAAAGTCCATGCTAAACCTGGTGCTCTCTACAGGGCTAAACCTTATCTAACTCAACAAGCCAGGCTAGCCACTGCTAGGTATTACCTTCTATCTACTCTTTTATATTGTTCACAAAACTTCACCAACTTATGCAAAGCTGACCTCCAAAACCTTGAATCCTGCTACAACAAAACAGCTAGGTTCACCACAAATCTCCCTCATAAAGCCCATCACTGCATTGCTTTAAAACAACTAAACTGGCTTGAACTCCCAAACCTCTTAACACTAAACCAACTCTTCCTCACCCACAAAATTATTCAAAACCTAAATGACTGTCCTGCAATTTCATCCCTAGTCCAACTACATGTCAGCAGCAGATCCCTCAGGTCCACTAACAGACCACTGCTCAAAATTACACAGTCTCATAACACCCATGGAGACTCCCTCTATTCAAATAAAATTGCTAAGTACTGGAATTCCCTTCCACTAAACATACAGAGTACTCCCTCCCATCCTACTTTGAAACTAAAACTGAAAGAACCCCTTATAAACAACTGGCCATGCCCCTGTTGCTCTCCTGGATAACTTTTAATGCACAGCACCACCTCACCTTTTCTCCTACATACAGACCATTGCTTTTACTCTCTTCCCGCATCAGTATCTGTCTGCCCTTGTCTAAAGTCCTTTCTCTCTTTCCACTTTTGCTTTTCTTTTGTCTACCCTCTTCTACTCTACGGATACTCTTTCGCACCAATTTATTCTAGTTACAAACTCTAGCTTTTCAATTTCTTGCTCAAACTGTTGCTGTTGTTGTGTCTTTCGGCTTATCCCGGTTAGGGTCACCACAGCGGAACTCCGGTCCGCTAATGTTTGGTAGTGGATTTTTACGTGCCGAGTTACCAGCCCTGACGCAAAACCTTCAACGAAGGCACACCCATTCACGCATGCCTCCACACAGAAGACGCTCTTGCTGAGAATCGTACGGGACAACGTCTTGCTGTGAGGCGACAACGCTACCGCAGCACCACTACACATGTAAACAAGTAGCTATTTTTTACATTATGTACATATACACTGTATGCACTCTAATATCAAATACTATAAATGCTGTGCTGTTCTGTTGAAATTAACTAATATGAATTGATTCATATCGTTTTTAGTCTACTGCCTAAATTGTATTGTATGTTGAAATTGAGTAATATGTATTGAGTCATACTGTTTTTAGTCTACTGTCTAAAATGTATTGCATGTTGTGGAGCTTTTCGCCCCGGGTCTCCACTGAAAACAGGCTCCCAGCCTAGTCGGACATTACCCGGTAAACAAATGTAAATAAAATTTGTGGTACAGTATTTTTTACAGTTGTTTAAAGTTGCTTTACAGTGCTTTTCAGTTTACCTTGCTACTGTTTTTCCCCTGTTTTTTTGAGTCTGCCCACCCCGCTGAGACATCAAGCTAAAAGTTTCTGAAATTCTAACCAAAAGACTAGAGTCCCAGTTTGAATTTTTCTCAACCCTCCCACCCTTCTATTGTTGTGGTTTTAAAGGGTGTGTCTCTGGCTTCCACCCCTTATGGCAATCTGACTTCCAAAGTCCCTCCCTCCCCTCTTTCATTGCTACTGTCTGCTTTGCAACCTTAAGTACTTACACATAATTCTAAGTGCCCACTATGCAAACCAGTTGATAAAACCTCCCTTGCAACAAATTTTCTCCTGCTCATCTTTCCAAGGCTTCCATCTGCTTGGCATCCTCGTCAAACTCTAAGGGGGTCTTGAGTTAATCTTGTTCTATCCTTGGCAGATAAAGAGATTAATTTTGTTTTGCACTTAAAACTGTTTAGAGTGCTACTGTTTTATTTGTTGATTCTGCCTTTAAATCATTCTAAAGGTCCCAAACACCTGACATTTACTTGTCAATGTATTTTAAGTTATTCTGTTGTGGGATTACACTCGCAAGTAATCTTTCTTGGTGTGATTACATCAACAGGTTAACAATGCCTTGTACTGACATGGTTCCCCTTCATAAGATCGAATTTCTCTAAACTCGAAAGTCAAACCCAAAACCAGAATCTCAAATTTATGGAAACTCGAACATATGAAAGGGACCAAAAAAAAAGAAATTAACGCCTTTCAAATGTTTTCGCAGGGGGGGCTTTGCCCTCCTGCACCCCCACACCCCCCCTACTTAAATATACCTACTCAGAGATCGCACTATAGTGAAGGAAAGGGAAATCTCCCATTTCGCGCTATACGAGCAAGATTTTCCATTCCTCCGCTATAGTGGAGTCACGGAACATTCACATTTAAACTGCTAGGGTACAGGGGACCTGGCCCCCTGCAATAAGGTAAGTTAACTTTTCATTTTTTTAAACCTAAGGCTCCCATTCACGATTTTGAGTGAATGGAAGTTCGAGATTCTGGTCTTGAGATTATGAATTTCGAGCTTCCATCCATTCGATCTTGTGAAGAGGAACCACTGACACACATGTCCAGAAAGTTAATAAAACTTCACTTAGAACTGAAACCCCAACATGGACATGCAATTTCCAAATGCCTCCGCATGACAGCCTGATAAATATGGGCATCCTGAGACAATGTAGCAATTGTCTCATGTTTAAAAACAACCACTTAATCATTAAAAAAAGCAGTATCAGAGATGTACATACACAATTTCATTGGAGGCAAATATTTTGCATAAACAAGGTTAAGAACAGACACACACTACATCCACCATACATACAGTCCACCACACATATAGACCAACCCAAGCTCAGGCACAAAAAAGCAATCTTACCAAACCTCAAAGACCTCACAATTCTATAAACGGCAACAACTATCCTCAGCAATTTCTAAAGCACTCACCAAAAACACCACCAAACACCGCACATAAGCCTACACCCAGTGGAGCCCCAAGAATAAAGCCCGTAAGGCAAGCCAACAAGCCACACAAGACTCTTGTCATAAGGGAGTCCATTGTACATTACAGAGACGCCCCACTCACCTGACTGAACAAGGAGAACAAAAAAAAAAGAGTTAGTTGCTTAACTGGAGCCAGGATCTGCCAAGTCACACATGCACTCGAGTCACTACCCCACAGGTACCAATATGATTATATCACAGTCCACGTGGGAATTAATGGCCTGAGACATATTTCTCTGGACTACATGAAGACAGACACTGTTGATCTCTCTGAATGTGTGCCTCAGGCAGGCATGTGCCTTGCAATGAGCAGCATTCTACCACCACCAAGGATGATGCCACAGTACAAACAAAAGATGATTAACTTTAATAATTTGCTTAGCTTCTGGTGTCTTTCTATGGGGATTCAATATCTGTCAGCATGGGAGGACATGATTAACAGACCATGCTGCTTTGCAAAGGACAGTCTGTACTTGTCTCCCATAGGCTTCTTAGCAGTGGCTAAAACTATATCTACCTCTTACAGCATTTTTTGGCAATGCCAAACTGACAAACCTACGGACACACCAAATAAGCAAACCTAAAGGTTTTACTGTTCAAAGCTAGGAGCCTAAACAAGAAACTCTACACCCTACACGCTCTCCTCATTCTGAAGACTACAGATACCTGTGCCATTACAGAGACCTGGTTTAAATCTGCAGAAAATACTCTGGCAGTGTAAGGTTACAGTGCCTTTCACAAACAAACCATCAGCTGCACAAACAGGAATAAAAGATGGAGTAGTCTCAAGCCATATTAGCAGCAAGCGGCTTACATTCTGAATTTTGTGTTTTTGAAAGTAATGTGGTTGAAATACCAAGCCACAATGTCGATGTACTGCATATTAATTAGCTTACAATGTCAAATGGAAATTCCAAAGATATCGAATTTGGCATTTTCGATATCAACATGTTTTTATAGCTACAGCTACTTACCTGTCTGCTTTCCAGCAGTACGAATGTACACAGTTCATACTGCACATCTCTGAAATTCACGTTTCTGCAGGGGGAGCAAGCCCCTCTGCACCCCCACCATCTGCAACTCCAAGACCACACTACAGTGAGGAAAAGGGTAAATTTCCTGATCCGCACTGTACCGCAATCTCTATTCATAACATCGACCAGATATATGCAAATGCACAGGGGCATTTTCTAAAAAGGACACTTTTAGAAAGTACAGTTGTGTACACTTACCATAAATGTAGATGTTAGAGTGTATTCACTGTTGCAGTCATCACATTAGGGTTATCTGCCTGCAGGTAGCCCTCAGCCGGCCTGAATACCAGAGTCTTGGATTCCTGCGTCGGATGCTGTCTCTTCTTCCATGACGTCAGGTCGTCAGGGGTATAAAACATGCAGCCGACGCCATTACATCAGTTTTTCTTGCCCCAGATGTCAGATGCCCCCACAATGGGAAGCAATTATAGGTTATGGTACCCCTCCATCAAAAAGCAAATACACTAGAAAGCTTAATACACCAAAGAAGAAGGAAAGGTAGAGCCAAGAGAAGTCAGGGGGCTGGATGCAGGGTAACCAGGACTGCAACAGTGAATACACTCGAACATCTACATTTATGGTAAGTGTACACAACTGTACTATGCTCTTTGTGTTTCACTGTTGCAGTTATAACATTTGGGTTGATTCCCAAAGCTAAGGAAGGGAGGAGGAAGTTAGAGAGCATTAGAGCCAGCTATTAAGCCCTGCAAGACTGCAGTGGCAAAACCAGCTTTGGATTTAGAAAAAATAGACATGTAGTAATGCTTGGTGAAAGTATGTATAGAGCTCCAGGTAGCAGCTTCTAGGATGTCCCTGGTAGGGACACCTCTGAGAAAGGCTGTAGAGGTAGATGCAGCAATGGTGGAATGTGATCTAATCCCCTGTGGGGTAGGTATTCCATGGTGCTTATAGCAGAAATGAATGCAATGGGCTATCCATTTAGAAATGGTTTGCTTTGAAATGGCCTTCCCCGCTGCCCCTGCAACAAAGCCAACTAGCAGCTGTTCAGATTTTCTGAGAGGCTTAGTCCTGTCCAAATAAAATCTAAGTTGTCTGTGCACGTCCAAAGGGTGCAGTATTCGTTCTCCTTTGTTTTGTGGATTCGGGAAAAAGGAAGGTAAATGAATGGACTGATTAAGGGCCACACTAGACATCGCCTTGGGCGTAAAGGAATGATTGGTCCTGAGGGAAACCCTGTCTGCAGGGAAGATAATGAAGGGCTCCACTGCCATGAGGGCCTGTAATTCAGACACTCTTCTTGCTGAAGTGATGGAAGGAAGTCTGTTTTCCAAGAAAGGAATTTCAACTCTGCAGTTGCAGCTGGCTCAAAAGGAGAGTGTGTGAGCTTTTCCAATACAAAGTTAAGGTCCCAGGCTGGAGTAGGGGCTCTTCTAGGGGGTCTTACATTTTTGGTCCCTCTGAGGAATTGCTTTAGCAGGGGGTGAGAGAAGAGGGGTGGTTCAGTATTATGATGTGCTGAAATGGCAGAGGCATGAATTTTAATTGACGAGAAGGATAGGCCCTTGTGGAGCAATTCTGTTAAGTACTGAAGTATATGAGGCAAGCTGGGCACCATTGTGCCCATCCTCTGAGTCTGGCTCCAGCAACAGTATCTTTTCAACTTTTCAGCATAGGATTTTCTAGTACTAGGCCTCCTTGGCTCCAGAATGACATCTAGCACCTGCTTACTGAGGAATGGTATTGGAGAGCTCAAGGAATTAGCCAGGCTGCAAGGTTCAGGGTTTGAAGCTGAGGGTGCAGAATCTGGCCTGCCTACTGGGACAGCAGGGAAGGGATCTGAGCCAGGTGCCATGGTTCCAGCAGTGTCATATTGCACAAGAGGGGGTACCAGTGTTGGCATGGCCAGTCTGGTGCAATCAGTATTGTCCTTGGCTTGTCCTGTTTGCTCTTTAGCAAAATCTTCGAGAGGAGAGGCAGAGGGGGAAAGGCATAAACTGAGAGGCTTTCCCAAGTAAAGGACAGGGCATCCACTTTCCAAGCTTGACTGTGGGAAGTCCTTGTGCAGAATTTGTCCAATTGGTAGTTCTGAAGGGAGGCAAACAGGTTTATCTCTGTTCTTCAAGAGGTTGAATATTTTTGGTTCCAGTTTCCATTCGTGTGGGTCCATGAGATTTCTGCTTAGGTCGTCTGTCAGGGAATTTAGCTTGCCTGGCAGGAATTGAGCCTGTAGGTGCACTTGGCAGCTCAAGGCTGTGTTCCACAGAGCCATGGCTAGTCTGCAGAGAGGGTACGAGTGGGTTCAACCCTGCTGGTTTATGTACCACATAACTGTAGTGTTGTCTGTCTTTACCAATAATTCTCCTGGAAGAATGTGGTTTTTGAAGGCTGTCAGGGAATTCTGTACAGCTAACATTTCTTTTTGGTTGATATGCAGGTGCATCTGTCTCAGGTTCCATTTGCCATGAATGCACTGCCCTGCCAAGTGAGCCCCCCATGCATAGTCTGATGATTCTGTTAGGGTTTGGGCGGCAGGGGATAGAGTGAAAGGGATCCCCTTGTTGTGGTAGCAGGCCTCTGCCCACCAAAGGAACTCTGTCTTGATACAAGGAATGATAGGAATCATTGATTCCAGATCCTGAGAATGTTGACACCATAGGCTTTTTAGATACCATTGTAGTTTCCTCATATGCATATGGAATTAGTAGACTGCAAGAGGCCATTAACCCCAGGGCTTGCAGAATTTTCCTTGCAGATAGCTGGGTCTTTGTGACCAGTAGTTTGAAGTAGGTTATCAAATAAACTTGTTTCTCTGGAGTGAGGAAAGCCATCTGGGAAGTTGTGTTCAAGCTTGCTCCCAGGAATACAATCTGTTGGCAGGGTACTAGGTGAGATTTCTTTTCGTTTATGGTGTACCCCAGTACGATTAGAAGATTATTTACGAATGCCAGATGTTTTAAAAGCAAATCCTGGATTTCTGCCTGAATCAGACAATTGTCCAAGTATGGGTATATCTAAATATTTCTCTGCCTGCAAAATGCAATGGCTGGAGCTAGACACTTTCTGAATACCCTGGGCGCAGTAGATAAGCCAAAGAGAAGTGCAGAGAACTGACAGTGCATGGAGCCTGCCCTGAAGCGTAGATATTTCTTGCAAGATTGCGTTATTGGAATGTGCAGGTAAGCTTCATTTAAGTCTAAGGTTGCCAACCAGACATCTTTGCCTAGCATAGGAAGCAGCTGTTGAAGTGTTAGCATTTTGAATTTTGGAATTACCAAAAAGGTGCTTAGAATAGAGAGGTCCAGGATAGGAGGCCGGGAGCTGTCTCTTCTGGGTAACAGGAAAAGTCTTGAATAAAGACCTTGTCTCCTTTCTTATACTGCGACAGGCTGAATACTCTTGATACTTAGAAGAGACAGAACCTGCTGTTGGGCCTCTGCCCACTGATTTCGGGGTAGGCCCGGCCAACCATTTGGGGTTGGTAGGGTGTGGAAGTAGAATCTGTATCCTTGGGAAACTATATTCAAAACCCATTTGCCTTGGGTAATAAGTTCCCAGTTTTTTGCATGCAGGGCGAGCTTTCCTCCTAAGGGAGCAGGCAGTTGAGCAGGGCTTGGAAGAGTTAAGGTTAAGTCATTGTGCTATTTTTCCATATGGGGGTACCTTACTACTCCCTGCTTTGGAAGTGGGAGCCCCCCACTGCTTAGGCCTGTGCGTAGCCTGAGACTGTAGCCTAGGTGGTCTGCTGTTCCTGGGTTTGGACTGAGAGGGCCTGGAAGAGACTGGAAAGGACCAATTCTTTGAAGGCCAATGCCTACTAAATCTGGGAGGCTGTACTTACAGGAATTATTTAACAGTTTGCATAGATTTAGCTTTTTCCTCCATCTTTTTGAGGACTTCTTCTGCTTTGTTGTCAAACAGACGGTCCTGGTTTAAGGGAGCATCCAGTAGTTTAGCTTTAACATGATCTGGCAAGTTTTGCTCCTTAAGCCAAGCATGCCTTCTAAGTACAGACCCAGTGACAGCAGCCCTGCAAGATGCTTCTAAAGAGTCAAAACACATTGCAAAGTATGTTTACCAACTTGTTCTGCAGAATGCATTAAATCCTGTAATTCTTTGTGTTCAGCACAGTCAGGAATCAACATCATTTTCTGTTTAAGTGGTTCCATAATATGCTGCTGGTACTTTAACACATGAAACTGGCAATTTAAAGCCCTAATGGCCAAAGCAGCAGACGTGTATACCTTCTTACCACATCTGTCCAAGGCTCTAGAATCTCTATCAGAAGGGGTAAGATTTTTGGCAGCAGTAGCCTTAATGCCCTTTGGTTCTTGTGGAATGGTCTCTGGATCCGCAGTAGGATTCTTGAAGAGGAACTTGTGAGAGTCAAGTACTCTGTAATACCAGTCAGGTTTACTGGGAGCTAGAGGTAAGGTGTCTGGGGAAAGGCAGGATTCCAGGAAAGCATAATCTACAATATCCAGAACAGGAGAGATAGCTAAAGGCCTGTGTTGAGGAAGGAGTAAGAATCCCCTAAGCCTCTTTTTGGAGTCAGAGTAATCCTGGCTTTCCGAGCGGAAATGCTCTCTAAGAGCATGCAAGGTTTCACCAAAAGAAAAATCTTCTGGAGGGGAAGCAGATGAAATGGAATCCTCTGCATCAGAATCCTCATAGGTAGATGAGGGCAAATCCTGGTAATCAGAAGAAAAGTACAGTTTTGTACCTACCATAAATGTAGATGTTCGAGTGTACACCCTGCTGCAGTCATCACACTTGGGTTATCTTGTCGTCAGGCGGTCCTGCAGTCGGACTGAATTCCAAAGTCTTAGTCCGGCGTCAGTTGCTGTCGCTTCTTCCCTGATGTCAGTGTGCCAGGGGTATATATAATGCATCCAAAGCCATTTTCTTCAGTTTTTCTTGCCCCAGATGTCAGGTGCCCCCAAAAAGGTGGTCAGTAATTAGTACCAATCTAAGAAATTTAGCACAAACACAACATCCCTCCAGCTATAAGCAAATACATCAGAAAGGTATTGTAAAGATTTAGTCAGTTAGGTCAGAGGGGATGGAGGGAGGGTAACCTGGACTGCAGCAGGGTGTACATTCGAACATCTACATTTATGGTAGGTACAAAACTATACTATGTTCATCGTGTTACCCTGCTGCAGTCATCACACTTTGGTAGAATCCCAAAGCTAAAGATGGGAGGAGGAGTCAAAGAGGGTTAGAGGAGGCTAGAAGGCCCTGCAGAACTGCAGTGGCGAAGCCAGCTCTAATCTTAGAGTAAAGTGGTAAGTGGTAGTGTTTGGTGAAGGTGTGTACTGAACTCCAAGTTGCAGCTTCCAAAATATCCATGGTTGGCACCCCCCTGAGGAAGGCTGTAGATGTAGCTGCTGCCCTGGTAGAGTGGGGCCTTATGGTAGCAGAAACTGGCTTTCCATGATGGGTATAGCAAAAACGAATGCAATGTCCTATCCATTTGGAAATGGTCTGTTTTGATATAGCCTTCCCTTGCGAAGCTGCAGCATAGGATACAAAGAGCTGGTCAGATTTTCTGAAAACCTTAGTTTTATCCAAGTAGTAAAGTTGCCTGTGAATGTCCAAGGAATGCAGGAGTCTTTCTCCTTTGTTCTGTGGATTTGGAAAGAAGGTGGTAAGTGGATGGTTTGATTTAAAGCCACACTGGATACCACCTTAGGCATGAAGGAAGGATTAGTTTGTAGAGAAACTCTGTCTTGATGGAAAATGAGGAAAGGTTCCACTGCCATTAGTGCCTGAAGCTCTGAGACTCTTCTGGCTCAAGTTATTGCTAGCAGCAAGGCAGTCTTCCATGATATAAACTTTAGATCAGCAGAGAAAGCTGGTTCAAAGGGAGGTAACGTAAGTTTTTCCAGAACAAAGTTGAGGTCCCAGGTTGGTGTAGGTGCTCTCTTGGGGGGCAAATGTTTTTTGCCCCTCAGAAGGAACTGCCTTAGAAGTGGATGTGAAAATAAGGGTGGATCCGTGTTGTAGTGGGCTGAAATAGCTGATGCGTGGATTTTAATGGATGAAAAAGAAAGTCCTTTGTGCAACATCTCAGTTAAATACTGTAGAATCTGAGGCATGTGAGGCTGAAGGGTATTTTGGCCTTTAGCTTGGTTCCAGGTGCAAAACCTTTTCCATTTGACAGAGTACGCCTTCCTGGTGCTGGGCCTCCTAGCTTCCAGAATAACATCCATAACTGCTTGAAGAGGAGGAGCTGGCTGGATGCTTAGGTGATTTGCCAGGCAGCCAAATTTAAGGTTTTGAGCTGGCTGTGTAGAATCTGATTGTCGTGCTGTGTGAGCAAATGGGCAATTTGTGGTAAAATCCAAGGTGGGCCCTAGGCCATATTCTTTAATAGTGGGTACCAGTGCTGGCGTGGCCAGTCTGGGGCTATGAGTATCAGTCGTGGTCTCTCCTTTCTGACTTTCAGAAGCACCTTTGAGAGAAGGGACAATGGAGGGAAGGCATATACTGTCAGGTTTTTCCAACTGAATGAGAGTGCGTCCACTTTCCAAGCTGTGTACCCCCTTGTTTGTTTATGTACCACATTACTGTGGTGTTGTCCGTCCTTATTGTAAGCTGTCCTGGATGTAAGAGGTTCTTGAAGGCTGTCAGAGCATTCTGTACAGCTAGCATCTCTTTTTGATTGATGTGCAGATTCCTTTGATCTGCAGTCCATATGCCTTGAACGCACTGTCCTGCCATGTGTGCCCCCCAGGCATAGTCCGATGCATCTGTTGTCATAGTTTGCCTGGCTGGGGGCAAGGTGAAAGGCTGACCCTTGTTGAGGTGACATGCCTGTGACCACCATAGAAACTCTTGTTGAAGGCAGGGAATGAGAGATATCATTGTGTCCAAGCTGTGGCTGTGTTGAGACCATACGCTTTTTAGGTACCACTGTAATTTCTTCACCCATTCCTCCCTGGAATCTGAATCTAATCCTTTCTAGACTTACTTTGCCACCCTTTGAACCAGCCTATAGTTGTCAGTTGAAATTCCTCTCTTGGAAGACTCTTTCTGGTAGCAATAATTTTGGATACTCCTTCTGGGCCCATCTCATCTGCTCACTCAACTGAGTGCAGTGAGATCATATTCTGATTTCAGGCACTCCTACTGTGTACAAAGAGAGCATCTGGGAAACAGAAAAAAAAAAATTAAGCTTGTTTCCTGCCTTTCCTGTTAAGTGGTATAGACTATTTGTAGGCTTCTGAGCCCCCAAGCCCTTCTGTGTTGGAGGGAAGCCTTCTAGCTTAGTTTTTTTTCTTATAACTAGCCAGTATTCTAGTTTCAGTACTCAAATCTGTTTCTTTGTTCTCAGCACTTGTTCAGAAAAAAAAATTTTCATCTGCTTTTACTGTACTTCTGTTTCTACCTACTTTATTTTACTTTTGCATCATCTTAAAAGTACTCAATTGTATTTATTACTGCTTAGTGTAACTCATTCTAAGTCTTTTGGTTTAAACACTTGGGCTTCGGACCAGTTGTTTTGCACTGAGAGGGTTTGTGGTCTGCACTGTAGTGGCAGAACAGGTAGCTTACATCCTTCTAGGTTGGGAACTGCTGATTGAGGGCTCAGTGTATGTTATTCTAAAAGTGTATTAATTCTGGTTTAAGCACTTGGGCTTTCAGGCCAGTTATTTTACATTAAGAGGGTTCGTGGTCTGCACTCTTGTGGGAGGAGAGGCTGGACTCTGCCCTTCTGAGCTGGGAATTTCAGGTTAAAGGCTTATAGTGCATGCATATCTGAACTGCTTCTTACTGAAGTTGGTGCGCCTTGTTTGCTGTGGCACAGACTGCATTCGGGCCTGCTGGATCTAGCTTTGTTTGTGTAACTTGAGCACTAATCCAGGCATTCTCTAAAGTATTCAATTGTATTTATTACTGCTTGGTAGTAACTTGATTAAAGTGTAGCTAACATTCTAAGTCTTTTGGATTAAGCACTTGGGCTTTAGACCAGTTGTTTTACATTAGGAAGGTTTGTGGCATGCACTGTGGTGGCAGGACAGGTAACTTTCATCCTTCTAAGTTGGGAACTGCTGATTGAGAGCCCAGTGTCTGTTATTCTTAAAGTGTATTAGTTCTAGTTTAAGCACTTGGGCTTCAGGCCAGTTATTTTACATTAAGAAGGTTCGTGGTCTGCACTCTTGTGGGAGAAGAGGCTGGACTCTGCCCTTCTGAGCTGGGAATTTCTGGTTAAAGGTTTATAGTGCCTGAATATTTGAACTGTATCTTACTGAAATTGGTACATCTTGTTTGCTGTAGCATAGACTAGATCCAGGCCTGCTGAATCTAGCTTTGTTTATATGCTTGTTTGCTTGTTATTTCCCTGGAACGCTAATTCCACCTAATACGGCTTCTCAGCTTCTGTGGATCACTAGTGATATCTGCATTGCTTACTGTACTTATTTCCTTGTTTCACTTGAAAGAAAGTTACTGTTTGTCGTTTTTGCATTTAAATTACCTGTAACACACTGCACTTAAGTTACCTGGCACTTGCTCACTAAAGCAATTATATAAGTCAGCACTAAAAATTAAAAGCACTACACCCTCACTCCCCACTGGCCCTTGTTTTCAATTATAAAGGAATTCCCAATATTATTCTAGCATGTCCAAAGATCAGTTGTCAATCTCCTCTCCGGTCCAGCTGGTGAATCTGGGAATCTTGAGGCAATGTTACAACTGCCTCATGTACACAGACAACCCTCTCCTCCTCCCAACAAATTCCAACACATGTGAGAGATGCAACCATATAGCCAAACTGGAGGCTAAGCTCTCTAAACTCAGTACTGGCATAACCAGTCAGGAGGAGAAGGAAACCACACTCACTACAATTCCAGTCTCACATAGACCTACCACGACAGCAAACCAAACACATAATCACACAAAAACATACTCGGAGGCTCTAAATAAAGATCTGCCTAAGCAGCAGAGACCTCCAAAGCAGACATCCAAGCAACCGCTACCCCAAAACAAAACACGTGCAACACGTATCTCACAAAGCCAGTGTGCCGAACAGTCACAGCCCTTAAGACTAAACAACACACCTGATACACTTGTAATAGGTGACTCTATCGTCAGGCACACTGACGTCCCGCTCACCAGGCTGAACCAAGGACAGGGTCACGGTGAGCAGCCTGTCGGGCGCTAGGATCCGCCACATAACACAAGCACTCAGGTCACTCCAAGGCAAGTACAAATATGACTCCGTCATTGTCCATGCTGATGTGAATGACCTGAGACGTACCTCCCTGGACTACATGAAAAGAGACATAGAGGAGCTCTCTGAGCATGTAGCCCAGGCCAGTATGACCCTGACCTTGAGTAGCATCTTACCCTCACCAAGAATGATGCCACAAAATGAAGACAGGATTATCAATTTCAACAATTGGCTTAAGTACTGGTGTCATTCAAAGGGGATCCAATGCCTGTCAGCTTGGGATGATATGCTCTACAAGCCAAGATGCTTCGCTAGGGACGGCTTGCACCTGTCACCCCTGGGCTTTCGGATATTGGCAAAGGCTCTTGCTACCCCCATAGTGCCTTTTTAGGCAAGGCTCAAAAGACAAACCCACCTCCATAGGTATCACAAGGGATAAGAAACTAAGAGTAATGCTACTCAACGCCAGAAGTCTAAACCTCAAGATGCACTTTTCGAAACTCTCCTTAGCATGGAGAACATCGATATCTGTGCAGTAACAGAAACCTGGTTCAGGGCTCCCTGAGCACCCCAGCACTACCAGGTTATACCTCATACCATGCTTTTCAGCCCCAAAACTTGGACCGAACCACAAAAGGAGGGGGAGTATTGATATTCATCAAAGATACCCACACCTCCAGGTTGGTGGCAAAGCACGAAGCATCAGAGACTATCCATGTGCAACTAACAGTGGGTAAAACTGCCTTCCAGTTTATAGCCTGCTACAGACCACCCTCCCAAACCCAGGAACCCCACTCGGCCTTCCTGAGAACACTGGAAAATATGAAGGTCTCTCCAAGCACCATTATATTGGGTGACTTCAACTACCCAAACATAGACTGGGAGCATTACTCAAACTCCAACACCCTAGCCCAAAGGTTCCTAGAATTTATAAAACTCAAATGCTATGGAACAACTTGTTACCACTCCCACAAGAGGGGAAAACATACTGGACCTGATCATCACCAACATGGGGACTCTATGCTCCAGACCAGAAGTGTAACCCTCACTGGTAAGATCAGACCATAAACTAATCTCACTGGATATTCACATCCCAACCCCACCCCCTGCTCAGAAAACCACAGTGAAAAACTTCTCTAAAGCAAATTTCACACTCCTCAAAACAGAGGTGGAATCCTTCAAAGCCCCCGGGCCTGTGGAAAATATGGCCCAGACCGCAGAATCCTTTATAAACGCATTGAATGAACACCTTCAGGAATGCATGGATCATGCGATCCCAAATAAAACCAAGACCCAATCCTCCAAAGGCAGACGTCCTGTCTGGTGGTCCCCAGCCATAAACAAACTATGCAATAGAAGGAGGAAGCTACTAAATGATAGAGCAAAATCCCAAAAAGGGAAGGCATCACTGATCAGTATTAGCAAAAAACTACGGGCACTCATAAAATTCTCTAAGGCCAGCTTCGAGAGAAAAATTGCACACTAAGGATAATCACAAGGCTTTCTTTAGTTATGTTAGGAACCTGGGTGGTAATTCCCAGATATGCTCAGAATTAGTCCAAAATGACAAAAAATACACCGAACCCACAGACATTGCCAACATCCTAGCTGACAGGTTCAGCGCAAACTCCCCACCAAAAGGGCAAATATCTATCCCAGCAGAGTGCTGCCCCTGACATCTCAGATGCTCAGGTAAGAGCTGCCCTCTCCAAAGCAAAAACACAGCATCAATGGGACCAGACGGTGTCCCGGCTGCGCCTACATGAACTCCAAGAAGAGCTAAACCCAAACATAAAACTACTGTTCAATCTCAGCCTTACTATAGGATATGTGCCCAAAGAGTGGCGTACAGCAACAGTGGTCCCTCTCCATAAAGGTGGTGCTTCAACGGATCCTGGAAACTATCGCCCCATAAGCCTGACTAGCTTGGTCTGCAAAGCTATGGAAAGGATCATCATGGACCTCATAAATAAAGATATTGGGGACCTACAGACACTGGATCCTACCCAGTTCGGATTTGTTAAGGGCAGATTCTGCCTCTTAAACCTGGTTGATTTCTTTGAAACAGTCACCAAGGCCATTGACGAGGGGAAGGTGGTCCACACAGCCTACCTGGACCTCGTAAAGCCTTCGATACAATACCCCACTGGCATTATAGATAAGCTCACCAGCTTAAATATAAACCCCTATGTCACTAGATGGATTGCAAACTGGCTCAAGGACAGAACCCACATGGTTAGAATTGATGGAGCCATGTCAGACTCCAAACCAGTTACAAGTGGTGTCCCACAAGGCTCAGTCCTGGGACCTCTCTTGTTCGGTATATATTTCTCGGAGGTACAGGCCAACACGGAAGGACTGTGGCTGACCAAGTTCGCAGATGACTGCAAACTGGGCCATAATCGACTCTCCAGCCGACACAAGCATCCTCCAAAAGGGCCTCATAGAAACAGACAACTGGTGCCAGAGCCATGGCCTCAAGCTAAATGCCAAAAGTGTATAGTCATCCCTTTGGCAAAAACAAAGTGCCCACAAATTACCACATAGGTGGTAATCCATTAAGTACAGAAGAAGTAATTAGGGACCTGGGGACCCAAGTTGATAGCAATCTCTCATTTGACAACCACGTGGCCAAAGTGGTTAGAAAAACATTTTATGTAGCCCACCTAATCATGAAGGGATTCACATCTAGATCAGGGGAGGTCATCGTGCCTCTTTACTCATCCCTCATCAGGCCCATAATTGAGTACAATGCCCCTTTGGGATGTACCTTACCAGACACCTGCAGCAACTGGAAAGACCCCAAAAGTACCTCACCAAGAGGATCAAAGGGCTCAAACAGATGCCATATGCTGCCCGGTTAAAGAAACTCCAGCTCTACTCAGTGGCATACTGCCTGTTCAGAGGCGATCTGTGCCCGACGTATAAAGCCATGTCCAACCCGGAATTAATGGACATGCTGCACCTCAGAAAATCCAAATCCCATCGAGCTACGTGCTTGAGAGACTTGAACCTCAGCACTGAAATAAATAGGACATGCTGGAGGGACAGATTCATAACCCAGAGGCTCCCTTCACTCTGGAATAAAATCCCAGTCCAGGTTAGGCAGAGTCCCTCATTGACTCTCTTCAAGAGGAATCTTGATGAGTGGATGAGAGATCGTAGGTTTACCCCGGGTATCACTTCTGTGTCACTGTTAGACAGAGGCACAGTATACTAACCTCGAAAAAGGGCATAGCAAAATAAATTTAAAATGGGTGGCGAAAGCCAAACACATTCTGGCTAGGCTTATAAATGCCCTAGGGCAGATAGCCTAGTATGAACCTATGAACCTATGAACCTATATGCAGCTTTGCAAATGGTATTAGTAGTATGCAAGATGCCATGAAGCCCAAAGCCTGAAGAATTTTTCTTGCAGGGAGTTGGGTCTTTGTTGCCATTGTTTTGAAATATTGAGTCAGTTGTAGTTGTTTGTCTGGCGTCAGATAAGCCTTCTGGGCCGTTGTATTCAAGCTGGCACCCAGGAATGTCATATTTTGTGAGGGTACTAGTTTTGATTTCTTTTCGTTTACTGTGTACCCTAGGCAACTTAGAAGATGTTTTACAAAAGCCAGATGTTGTAAGAGGATGTCCTTGCTTTCTGCTTGGATGAGGTAGTCGTCAAGGTATGGGTATATTTGAATTCCTCTTTGTCTGCAGTATGCAATTACTGGTGCCAGGCATTTTGTGAAGACCCTGGGCGCAGTGGATAAGCCAAAGGGCAGTGCAAAGAATTGGTAATGGGTTGAACTTGCAATGAAACGGAGGTATCTACTGCAACTTTGTCTGAGAGGGATATGCAGGTATGCCTCCTTGAGGTCCAACGTTACTAGCCATGCTTTCTTGCCCAACATGGGAAGAAGCTGCTGTAGTGTTAGCATCTTGAATTTGGGTACTTGTAAGAAAGTGTTTAGAATTGAAAGGTCCAGAATTTGTCTCCAGGCATTGTCCTTTCTGGGGACTAGAAAGAGTCTTGAGTAAAATCCTTGGCCTTGCTCCCGGTGTAGGTACCAGTTGAATGGCTCTCATGTCCATGAGAGCTGTAATTTGTTTTTGTGCCTCTGCCCACTGATTTTGTGGCAGGTTTGGCATTTCTCTTTTCATTGGCAAGGTGTGAAAATGGAATCTGTATCCTCGTGAAATTATGTCTAGGACCCATTTGTCCTTTGTGACGATGTGCCTGTTGTCTGAAAAAAGTGCTAATTTTCCTCCCAAGGGAGCTGCCAAGAGAGTCTTGCTTGGCCATATGAGGTTTAAGTCATTGAGTTTGCCTTCTAGTAGTTTGGGGCCTGCCTTCTCCTCCCTTCTGTGTTGCAGTGCCCCATTGTCAAGGTTTGTAGTGGGTTTGTGGTTGTCCTCTGCCTCTTGGGCGCCTGTATTTACCCCTCTGTGGTCTGTCAGTAGCTGGAAAGGACCAAATTTTTGTTGGCCAATTTCTGATGAAGCGAGGGGGCTGTACCTGTAGAAAATCTTTGACCATCTGCATAGATTTTGCCTTATCCTCCATTTTCTTTAAGACTTCTTCTGCTTTAACTCCAAATAGGACATCCTGCTGTAAGGGAGCATCTAGAAGCTTTGCTTTAACATGATCAGGCAGAGTTTGTTCCTTTAACAAAGCATGCCTACGTATAACAGACCCAGTAACAGCTGCTCTGCAGGAAGCCTCCAAAGAATCAAATCCACATTGTAAAGTATGTTTTCCCACCTGTTTAGCTGCATGAAACAGATCCTGCATTTCTTTCAAATCAGACTGTTGAGGGAGTGTGCTCATTTTTTGTCTTAATTGAGACATCAGAAATTGCTGGTATTTTAGCATGTGAAATTGACAATTTAGTGCTCTCATAGCTAGAGTGGCTGAGGTGTAAACGTTTTTCCCCCACCTGTCTAGTGCTCTGGAGTCCCTTCCAGAGGGTACAGGATTTTTCGCCATAGAAGCCTTAGCCCCTTTGGGACCCTGGGAGATAGTCTCTGGATCAGCAACAGGGCTTTTATAAAGGAATTTGTGGGAATCAGGCACTCTATAGTATCTGTCAGGTTTGGCTGGAACAGGAGGCAGAGAATCTGGGTTCAAACCGGATTCTAAGTAAACGTCATCCACAATGTCTAAAACTGGGGGGATGGCAAGTGGTCTGTGCTGGGGGAGTAATAGAAACTCTGAGCCTTTTCTTTGAGTCAGAGCAGTCCTGACCTTCCCAGTGAAAATGTTCCCTCATAGTGTGTAAAGTTTCCCCAAAGGAGTAGTCCTCAGGGGGAGAAGCTGAGGGAATGGAATCCTCAGCATCTGAATCTTCATAAGGGGGAAAGGAGTAATCTTGGTCCTCAGAGGAGCCTGAGGAAATAGACACTTGATCAGAGGAGGCATAATCTTCCTCTTGTCTAGGCCTTTTGTCGGGGGGGGGGGTTGGGAACCCCTGATTAAAGAGATCAAATATTCAGCCATTTTAAGCATCTGTTTCTTAGGCATGGGGCCTTGAACTGGAGACTGAAGTACAGTCTATTTTGGTTTAATAGGAGTCTTAAGCTTAGGATACGTTTTTATGGTGAGCGTCGTCGGTCTGAAGACACCTTCAGAAACCAAAGGTGTTTCTGCAGCACCGACATCTCTTTCTGCAGTGTCGTCAGTAGGGGCTAAAGAAAATGGCTGCGTCGGCCTAGCACTCTCCGCCAAAGGCTCCGAAGCAGTCTCGGGTTCCAAATCTGCAGTAACCAGGGGCTGCATAGGAGCCTCACTGAAAACCGGTGAACCGGAGACCGGCCCAGCCGAGGCCTCGGAGTCTGGCTTGGGTCTAGGCTGCCTGTCCTTATCCTTGCGTTTTTTGTGCACGCTGGTAGTCGGTTGTTCCGACGGCATTGTGTAGTTAATTTATTTAGTTATTTGATTCCCACAAGAAATACAATTCTTAACATTTTCTGACATCGGTCTGAGGCAAGAAAAGTTTCCCCATTGGGGTACTTAGCTTTATTGAAGACTTCCGATCTGAAATTCGACTTCGAAAATCTCAGGAGTTGGCCGACCGGCACTTGCGAACTGCTTCTGCTTCGGGCACTGCGCGGCAAGAAAGACGGAAGAAAATGGTGTCGGATGCATTATATATACCCCTGGCGCACTGACGTCAGGGAAGAAGCAACAGCAACCAACGCCGGACCAAGACTTTGGAATTCAGGCCGACTGCGGGACCGCCTGACGACGAGATAACCCAAGTGTGATGACTGATGCAGGGTAACATGATGAACATCAGAAATATCAGATTCCTGACCAGAAGAACCAGAAGGAAAATCAGTTCTAGGTCTCTTAGAGGGGGAAGGCTGGCTTCCCCTAATTAAGGTAACAAAGTATTCAGCCATTCTAAGCATTTGCTTTTAAGCATACGGGTCTGACCATGCGGTTTGGACACTGGTTTCCTAGGCGTGCTGCGAGTTTTAGGCCTGGATGAAGATGATGGCGTTGGTTTAACATGCAAGTCTGTAAGCCTGAATACTCCCACAGAAGCCGGTGCCTGCACAGCGGCCCCGGACCCATCCAAGGTAGAGACATCCACAGGTTCCATAGTCGAAGAAGCATCTCACGGCTTGGGTCTCAGTAGAGGCCTGCAAATCTGAAGTAGTGGGTATCAGGGGCTGCGAAAGCGCCTCACTGAGTACTGGCGGACTGGCGACTAGCTTAACGGAAGCACGTCGGCAGTTTTGGACCTATGCGGTCTGCCTCTGTCTTTATCCTTACCTTTTTTCGGAATATCGGTAGTCGGATGGCTTACCAAAGCCATTTCTGGATAGTTATACAGAGTACCAAAATAATTTGCTGCAAATATAGCCCTACGACGAATAGTTCGGGGGTTGAATAAGGCACAAAACCGACAGCGAGGGACTTCGTGGTCTCGGCCTAAGCAAGGAATGCATTATGAATGAAAATATTTATGAGGTATTTGCTTTCCACAGGTAATACAATTGTTAACTTTTACTGACATTGGTTAAGAGCAAGAAAAAGGATCCCAATGGGGTATTTAGCTTTTTTGAAGACTTCGGTTCTGAAACTCTAAAACTAAAATTTCAGGAGTCGGCCAACCAGCACTTGCGAATTGCTTCTTCTTCGGGCACTGCGTGGCAACAAAGACTGATGTAATGGCGTCGGCTGCATGTTTTATACCCCTGATGACCTGATGTCATGGAAGAAGAGACAGCATCCTACGCAGGAATCCAAGACTGGTATTCAGGCTGGCTGAGGCAGGCAGATAACCCTAATGTGATGACTACAACAGTGAAACACGAAGAACATTTGAAGTTCTGCACTTTGGGAATTAGCAAACACACGTTCGGCATTCCCGTGTTTGCCGAACCTCAATTCTTCATTTTGACAGTAAACTGTGACATCTCACTGGTCAGGTTAGATCACAAGGTTGTCTCCTTTTAAAATAAAAATCAGCTTGGTAACCCCAGCAATCCCTGTAATACTTAGGAACTATTCCAAAGCAAACTACATCCTATTAAGTGATAGTTTATCAAAATGTAATGCCCCACCCAGCCCAGAGTTCACAGCAGCTTATGTGGAATTGTTCACAGAGACCCTGTACAACCATGTAAATGGCTGTAAAGAGACTGCTGTACCTACCATGAGGAAGCCAGAAACAAACTCCAAGAGCAAACCACACTGGTTGGATCCTAATCTTAACAAGGTATATAACAAAAGGAAAAAAATCACAGCTAAAATCAGGGAGCACAACTCTCAATGATAGAAGCTCTCTGACTGAACTAAACAGGAAACTAAGAGGACTAATTAAGTTCAACAAGGCCAGCACACTTCCGGAATCGCAGATTATGTACCTGTACTACCCCTGGATAGTAATTCGTATGTCTCTGTTTCCAGCAACTACAGTAACAGCTTATCTACTGCTTTTGTAATGTCTGCATGGGGTAATAGTATTACTGAACACTGTAAAGAAACCTAAAGGACATAGCATGCCTCATGTGCAGAAATGAGTTATGAAGTTATCTACTCTATCTTCCTGCTATACTTGCTGTTAAACACCTCTACAACATAAAAAGAAGTTATGTACTCACCATAACGTTCCATCTGAGTAGGTAACTTCATTTGTCAGCAACCTGTGGGTATCGGATCCGATTCGGATCTGAGCAGGCAGCTTTCCTAGCAAAAGATCGGAGCTCCAAGCTCCTCCCCCTACCCATAATATCCTGCTATCTCCCTCTAGTCCTCAGATCGAGTTTGCCATAGTATCACAGAATACTACCATAACACAAGGAAAAACCACCTGGACATCCTAACCTGATGTCATCTGGGAAGTGAAACACAATGATCCTTTAAGGACGAACTACAGGTCAGGGGGACGGAGGGAGGGTTGGTTGCTGACAAATGAAGTTACCTACTCAGATGGAACGTTATGGTGAGTACATAACTTCTTTATCTGAAGTAGTTAACTTCATTTGATCAGCAACCTGTGGGACAGAGTCCCCAGCTACCAACAACTTGGGAGGTCCTTAAGGAAGGATATTCCGGAGCACTGCAGAGCCAAAAGATGCCCTTCCTCTGAAAATCAGATCCGAATGCATTGGGAAATCCACCTAGCTAAGGTTACCTTTGTCACTGGTTTACCCAAACAGGACTTTGCAAATGAGACAAAGAGCTGATCCAATTTTCGAAAAAAAGCCATTCTGTGTAAGTAAAATCGCAACTGTCTATGTACATCCAGGCAATAAATTCTATACTCTCCTTTGTTGTGATAATTAGGAAAGAAGACAGGCAGGTTGATGGATTGGTTGATGTTGGATTCGGAAGCCACTTTAGGTAGAAAGGAGGGATTAGTCCTGAGGGAAACTCTGTCTTTATGAAAAATGATGTATGGGGGCTTACTACAAAGAGCCTGAAGCTTCGATATCCTTCTAGCTGAGGTAATAGCAAACAGGAAGGCAGTTTTCCAAGATACATACTTTAAGTCGACCAAAGCTGCAGGCTCAAAAGGGGGACCAGTCAGAGCCTGGAGAACTAGGGTTAAATCCCATGGAGGAACTGCATCCTTAACAGGGGGTCTCAAAAGAAAGGTACCTTTCAGGAAGGTTTTGCAGATCTTAGAGGAGGCTAGGGGGCCAAAATAGTTTCCATTGTGAAAGTGGGAAATAGCTGCCAATTGAACTTTAACAGTTGAAGAACTAGCCCCCTGATGAAAAATGTGGGATAGAAAGTCGAGGACTGCTGGAATAGGAGCCATAAAAGGATCCAAATTCCTATGCTCCGCCCAGATAGAAAAATGCTTCCATTTACTCTTGTAGACTTTCCTGGTAGAAGGCTTATGAGCGGCCACCAGGATAGCCTTAACTGAGGATGAGATACCGGGAGTCCTAGCCATTAAGGGAACTGGATCAACCAAGCCGAGAGCTTGAGGTTGTCCAGGTTGGGGGTCTTCAATCCCAAGGGGTGAGAAATCAGATCCGGAAGGGGATCTAAGATCCAGAGAGGATGCACTAGATGAGACCGTAGGCATGGGAACCAGGTTTGACGAGGCCAGAATGGGGCTATGAGGATAACTCTACTCCCCAACCGACGAGCTTTCTGCAAGAATTTTGTCATCAACGGAAGAGAAGGATAAGCATAAAGAAGACCGGATGGCCAAGCATTTCCCCTGGTGGGGGAATTAAGAGTGAAAAACTCGCTGCACTTTGCATTTGAAGGCGGCGCAAACAGATCGCAGCAAGGTTGACCCCATCTGAGGAAGATCTGTTTCGCTACTAAGGGGTTCAGAGACCACTTGTAGGGTGACAGGATAGTTCGACTCAGCTTGTCCGCTAGAATGTTTGACCGACCCGGTATGTGCATTGCTATGAGAAAGCAGTCGGTGGATATAGCCCATTCCCACACTCTCATGGCCTCTCGGCAAAGTGGGTAAGATCTGGTTCCCCCTTGCTTGTTGATGTACCAGACCACTGACATGTTGTCTGAATTGCAATAGTCCCTAGAGGAAGAAGGGCATGGAGAGCCTGCAACACTAGAAACACCGCCCTCATCTCCAGAACATTGATATGCAAAAAGGTCTCTGTGTGAGTCCACGTGCCCTGGCCGGTTCTGCCCATGCAATGCCCCCCCCCCCCGAGGCGAGACGCGTCCATGGTCACTGTGACTTGGGGTGGGGACATAGGGAAGGGGCGCCCTTCCCGGAGGTGCCTGGAATGGAGCCACCAAAGTAGAGATTCCCTGCAAACCCTGCTGAGGGGAATAGGGGAAGACAAGGGATGTCGTAGGATGGACCACTGGACCTGTAAGGTCCATTGGAGAATCTCATATTCAGACATGCGAGCGGTGACGGGTTGATGGCCACTGCCATGGACCCCAGAGCCCTCAGGACTAACTCCACTGGAGGGGCCGAGGACTGTAGAAGAGCCAAAATGTGGAGGTTTAGATTGCGGAGTCCGACATCAGAAAGACTTTGGACTGAATTGTGTCTATCCTGGCCCCTATGAAATCCAAGATCTGAGTAGGCCGAAGGGATGATTTCCTGTGGTTGATCGTGATCCCTAGATGGCTGGCGAGATGTAGGAAACAGTCCCTTGCTGAACATAGTAGATGCCTGGTGGGGGGCAGCTAGGAGCCAGTCGTCCAGGCAAAGAAAAACCTGTATTCCCTGAAGCCTCAGGTGGGCCGCTACAACTGCCATGACCTTGGTGAACACCCTGGGGGCTGTGGTGAGACCGAAGGGTAGGACCCTGAACTGATAATGGCTGGCTTCCAGCCGACAGCGGAGAAACCTCCTGGATCGCCTGTCCATTAGAATGTGGTAGTACGCATCCTTGAGGTCTATGGAGCATATCCAGTCGTTCTCCTGTAAAAGTGGGAGAATGGATTGAATGGTGACCATCCAGAACTTTTCTTTGGCGACTGCAGGTTCAGTGTGGACAGGTCGAGAATTGGCCGTATGTCCCCCGTCTTTTTTGGCACCAAAAAGAACCTGGAGTAAAAGCCTGATCCGGATTGACCGGGGGGGACGTGCTGGATGGCTCTTTTTCTTAGTAGCTCTTTTATTTCGAAGGCTGCTACCTCCCTCTGATTAGGTGGTACATTAGGGAGGCGCACCGACCGGGGAGGAGAACTTAGGAATGGAATTGAGTAACCTCTGGATATGATCCGGGGCACCCAGCAATCTGTCATAATGGACTCCCAATGTGCTAGATGCTCCGAGAAGCGCCCCCCGACTGCCTCCAGAGAGGAGCAGTCAGGCAACCCCTCAGGGTTGCTGCGTGAGTCGATCGGAAAAGGGTTCCCTCGACCCGAAATTCTTCGGCCCCCCTCTGCCTCTGGGCCGGCGTCCACCCTGTCCTCCTCTGCCTCTGAAGGATGAGGGGTCCGGAGCGAAATGGGATTGTTGGGATTTCCGGAACCACATCTTCTTCTGTCCTCTTTGGTTCCAGGAGAAGGACCTCTGAGGAGCCGAGAAGCGGATCCCGATGGCAGACGTTTTCCCATCCTTCTTGCTCTGGAGTAGCATATCGCAGACGGTTTTGCCGAAAAGCGTAGAACCGTCAAAAGGGGCGTTCGTGAAGGACGCCTTGAAGGGTTCCGCAAAGTCGCAGAGACAGAGCCAGGCCTGTCGTCGTAAGACAATGCCTGCTCCCCTGGCTCTAACCGCTCCCTCCGTGGCATGGGAGCGAAGCCGCATAGAGGTGTTTGTGATAGACTTAAGAGTGGCCATTCACGCCAAGAAGGTCAGTTTGTCCTCGGCCGACATGGACTCTGGGGGTGACCCAGCGTACTCTTTGATTAGGTCCCGCTGGAGTCGAATCACGTGTGCCATATAGTTCAGCGACCTGACAGAGAAGGTCGCAGAAGCGAAAATCCGCTTTCCGAGGCGGTCCATCGTCCGAGACTCCTTGTCTGGAGGATGTAGGAACTCTCCTGTGCCAATTCCTTCTTGGTGGCAGCCGCCACCACCATGGCATCTACCGGTGCACCTTTGCTCCAAACTGTCCTGTCTGTGGGGGGGGGCTGAGAATCCTGTCCGGTCTCTTGGGTATTGGCTCCACAGTGTCCGGCTCCTTCCATGCCCTGGTAGCTATGAGGTCCACCAGAGGATCGGCGGGAGGGGACACCCAAGAGGTAGATGGGCCTGCGTCGAACGCCTCCAGCAACACAGACTCATCCAAGGAAGGCTTTTGGGCTGACCACCCCCCTCTAATACAAAGCATTTCCAGAATGTCTCCAAAGGAGACATCCTCAGGGGGTGACCTGGGGGAAACCTTCCCCTTCCTCCAAGTCTGTGTCTTCTGTGAGGGACTCGGGTGAGTCCAAGTGCCTCCTCTTGCACTTTCGTTTGTGAGGGACCTCCTCGGGGGGCTGTCCGAGGAGGGCTCACCAACAATGTCCTGTTCCTCTACGGGAACCATCTGAGACATAGGTGCAGGCTGCCCCTGGGGCCGGATGATGGAAGACAGGCCCGTCTCAGAGGGAATGGTGGGTGGATCCGTAGCAAGAGCCTGGGGCCTCAAATCCCTCGAAAGGACCCCCTCCACGACGTCGAATACAGAGGGTGAGCTGATTTCCCTAGGATCCGAAAGCAGCCCCCTCAGATCCGGCGTGTGGATCGGATCCGAAAGGACAGTGCGCTCCAACCTTAATGGAGCAGAAGGCACACTGACCCCTCCGGATCCGATGCTCATCTCACGGCCCCGAGAGCTCGGATCCAAAAATGGATCCGACAAACTCGAAGGTGCAGTCGGCACCGAAGTAGGAAACACTGCTGGCGCCGACACCAAACCGGCATCGAAGCTACTCAGATCCGACAGCTCCGAACCCCGATAGCGGGTCGGAAAAGGAGAAATGGGGGGCGAAAAATGGGGTCGAGCTCCCCCCCCCGGGGGGGGGGCAAGAGCACTCCCATCTGCAGCTGGGCCTGAAAAAATCAATGCATCATCCGGTCCATGTCCGCGTCGGATAAACTTCTGGTTGACCTGGATGAGGCTGCCGAGGCTGGCCGGGAAGGCCGCCTGGATGACCTTGACGGTGACCAGGTCTCCTCCTCCGGCTCCGGGGAGAAACGTGGAGAATGAAGCCTGGAAGGGGAAGACTCTGATACCTTAAGGGGGGAGGCAAGCTGCTTAGATGGCGGGGCCAAGGGAACTGAATCGGCCTACCTCTTGTGACTACGATGTCGGTCCCTGTCGCGCTCCTTGTCTTTTTTCCTGGTGTCCCTTTCCTCCTGAGCCGAAGAGAGAGTTTGAATCCCGGCCAGGGGAGCGGGAACGATCAGTGGAGCCGCGGCTGGTGCCACAGAGGGGGAGGAGGACGAAGCCGAATCAGGGGGCAAAAGGCCCGCAAGGACTAGCTTAGTCCGCCTATCCCTCAAAGCCCTGAGGTTAAAGGCTGCACAGATAGTGCAGCCTGACAAAAGATGGTCCACACCCAGGCAAATAACGCACCGAATGTGGCCATCTGCTGGGGACAGCTTATGGCCGCACTCGGAGCATTTAGAAAAAATTGCTTTTGGGCCTTCAGACATTTTGAAAAGAACAGGCCCACACACACACACCTTCACACACAGACAGAAGGGGGGAGGGAAATTAAAATCTACACTAAGCTAACACAAAAACTACCCAAATAGATTAAGGGAGAAAAGGGTACCACACACACTAATTTTACAGAGATTTTTAAGGAAAAAAAGTTTAAATATTCTACTTTAACTCACAAAACCAACGCTAGGAGCTCGTTCTCAGATGCTTCAAGAAGCCGCAGCAAACCAGATCTGAGGACTAGAGGGAGGTAGCAGGGTATTATGGGTAGGGGAGGAGCTTGGAGCTCGGATCTTTTGCTAGGAAAGCTGCCGGCTCGGATCCGAAGCAGATCCGATACCCACAGGTTGCTGATCACATGAAGTTAACTACTTCAGATCATGTATATATAATGTAGCCTATGAATGTTGGCAAATACACTCTTTGGTTAACTCACTATCTTATATGTACTATACTTCTATAAGAAGTATAAAGATTGTGTACTCTATATTTTGTTTAATTAAACCGTTTGATTAACATGTCTTTCTCTTGTTAATGATTTTATTGCTCTGGAGCTTTTCTCCCCGGGCCTCCACTGAAAATGGACATATATCCAGTTGGACTCTCCCAGTTAACAAATGTAAAATAAATAAATAAAATAAGCTAAAGACAACCACAAGGTCTTCTACAGCTATGTCCAAAATCTCAAAGGAAGCATATAGCAGTGTGCCAAACTGGTCAATTGCACCACCTTCAATGAGCAGCGCAACATAGCTCAAATTCAGCTCAAATTTCACCCCCCCCCCATTCTCCCCTGCCTCTCCCCATGAAATACCTACTAGCATACCCCCCCAGCTATTAACGGAAACGGTCTTGGCAGCACTCACTAAAGCCAAGCACAGCTTCAAAAGGCCCCAAATTCAGATAGCTCAAATTCAGCTCAAATTTCACCCCCCCCCCATTCTCCCCTGCCTCTCCCCATGAAATACCTACTAGCATACCCCCCCCAGCTATTAACAGAAACGGTCTTGGCAGCACTCACTAAAGTCAAGCACAGCTTCAAAAGGCCCCAACAATATCCTGGGATGCCTCCTAAATAGCTTGAAACATGACCTCTCAAGGACTACTTGAGTCACTTTTCACTTATTGCCTAAAAACAAGTTCTGTACCATGAGAATGGAGAACTGCAACATTTACCACACTTCACAAGGGTAGACCATCAACTAACCAACTCTGGAAACTAAAGCCCTATTAGATGGACTAATCTAATATGCAAAGTCATAGAACAACATATCATGGAAATGATCAACAAAGACAAAGGTAACCTTAAAACACTGGACCCAACCCAGTTTGGCTTTGTCAAAGAAAGGTCATAACTACTAAACCTGGTGGACTTCTTTGAGAAGGTCACCAAGGCAATGGACTCAGGAGAAAATGGTGCACACTACCTACCTGGACTTGGCTAAGGCGTTCGATACAATACCCCACTTGGGTATAGTTGACAAGCTCAATGAAATGGGCATAAACCCCTATGTAAATTGCTGGACTGCCAGCTGGCTTACAGACAGGACCTAGGAAGTAAGGATCAGTGATATCACCATTACCAAGACTCTTAGTGTTCTGCAGAACTGTAAATATACAGCAGCAGAGTTTGCACCAGCACCTGAAAATCTCCTCTGCGATCGCTGGATTCAGGGAACACTCTTGAGGCAACAGAAGGCTCCTGCTGAGCCTGTTCCCTGAATCGCTGAATCTTCCAGGGATGTGTGTTGCAGTCAGAAATGCCACACTCTCATGGCCTCATGACAAAGTAGACAGACAAGGGGAAACCAGATCCTGCTTATGTACCAAACTACTGTCACATTGTCCATCTGAATGTACCAAACTACTGTCATATTGTCCATCTGAATGTTTATCACTTCCACAGGAAGATAGTCCTGTGGTTCCACCAACACAAGGAGGATCACCCTCATCTCTAGGACATTTATGTGAAGACAAGCCTCTAAGTCTGACCAAAAACCTTGAACCATTCATCTCTCATAATCCACCCTCCACTAGAGCCAGGATGTGTCAGTTGTTACAGTTGCTACTGGGGAGAGAGTCTGGAAAGGTCTACCTACTGATATCAGAGGAAAATGGAGCCACCAATTTAGATGAGTTTTGCAAGACTGAGTTAGCCTGATGGGTCGAGACAGTAAATTGTACTTCTGAGACCACTGTTACTTTAGAAACCATTGCATAATTTCCATATGGTACTAAGCAAACTGTACCATCAGAATCAAAGATGCCCATCTGGCCTAAAACCCTTGAGAACATCCTAGCCAGAGGGTGATCGAATTCTAATAGATTTTGCACTGCAGCCCTCAAGTTATCAAATCTGTCTTGTGGAAGAGAGAGAGAGATCGGAGTTATGGTAGTGTTCCAAATGGCAATCCAAAAAGACCAACCACTGAGTGGGAGTCAGGTTGGATCTCCTCAAACTCTCTGATATACAAGACGAGCACTAATGTGGAGCACATAATCCCTTGCCTGTAGAACAGACTCCATGGAAGAGGCAGCCAAGAGTCAGTCGTCCAGATAAGGGGAAATTCTGAATTCCTAATGACATAGATGTGCTGTTATCACTGCTATGCATTTGGTGAATACCATGGGGGCTGAGGGGAGACTGAAATGCAAGGCCCTGAATTGGTAATGACTAGCATTAAAACAAAAGTAAAGAATTCTGCTGTACTCCTCTATTTTGACGTGAAGGTGTGCATCCTGGAGATCTCTACAGAGCACATCCATTTGTTCTTTTGGAGACATGGAAGAATTGACTGCACCAAGACCATTTGACAGCTTGTCTTTTTCACATAATTGCTCAGGAAACTTAGATCCAAACTGGGATGGAAGTCTTGCATTTTCGTTGGAACAAAAAAGTGTTAATAAAATCCTGACCCGATCTAGTCTGGTTGGCGGGACCTCCTGGATGGCTCTTTTTTTGCAGAAAAGAATGAAGCTTTTGTACTGCAACATTTGCCCTATCGGGTGGGACATCCAGCAATGGGGGGTGAGGAAATGGGATAATTTCCAAAAATGGAATTCAATAACCTCTGGAAAGAATCCCCATTACCCATTTGTCTCCTGTGATTGTGAACCACGACTGAGAGCAGACGCTCCAAAACACCTGTTGCCATGACAAGGTCCAGGTTAGGGTCAACACAAATAAAAGGAAGGGAGTATTCTCTTGCCACCCTGAATATCATGGGGGAAGAGAGGATGTCCTTCTCAAGTTGCACTTTAACAATGTTGTCATCATCTTTTCCCAATCCTCAAAGTGAGTGACCGTGCAAAGACCTGGATGAGCACAGATACAGTGCAGAGGAAGATCTGGACTCCATAAATTTAGATGACTTCTTCTTGGAGGAACAATTATGAACTCATTTCTTGGCTGGAAGATCAGAAATCATGGATACCTCCAGCTTAGAGGTCCCTGCAATAGAAAACTGTTCCTAAGAGCCCCCTACAATGGAAGAACCCTCATGAGGGGAACACAGTGAAATGGGGTAACTTCAGTGCAGGTGGGGGAAGTCCTATCAAATTCTTTTGGATCCCCACCATCATCCAGCTTTCTTTTCTCCTTCATAAGCTTTAATGTGGGTGAAGATTCCAAATGTAAGTAACATTCCAGGCTTAATTTATTAACACCGTTCCTGGAGGGTTCGTGACCCAAATATATCATAAATATAACAATTACTCTCCAAATATTCCACCACCATACTTATCATATAAACAGCAGGTGTGCACTGAGGGGGGAATCTTATGTCCACACTTGCTGCACTTAAAGAACCTTGAGTTCTTAGCCTTATCAATAGTCAGTGAAATAGAACAGGGGCAAATTCAGATACAAAAAAAGTGCAAATCTGAACTCTTAACTAACTTTAGCAAACATTTCAGTTGCCCCAAAAAGTACAGTTTAGTACCTACCATAAATGGAGATGTTCGAGTGCTAATACAGCTGCAGTAATCACAGATGGGTTTTCTGCCGTCAGGCGGGTCCTCGGTCGGCCGAATTCCAAAGTCTAGGTCCGGCGTCGGTTGTTGTCGCTTTCTTTCCTGACGTCAGTGCGACAGGGGTATATAAGACACAGCCGACGCCATTTTCTTCAGTCTTTCTTGCCCCAGATGTCAGGTGCCCCCAGAAGGAAGGCAATACATAAATTATATATATAATCATGCAATGCAATATAATCAAAAATCAGTAGTTGCAAGCAAATACACCATAGAAGGATAACCCAATCAGGTTGTATGAGGAGGTGTTAGCCACTAGGCCTTTACCAAGAGGGGAAGGAGGGAGGGAAACCTGTACTGCAGCTGTATTAGCACTCGAACATCTACATTTATGGTAGGTACTAAACTGTACTATGTTCATCGTGCATACAGCTGCAGTAATCACAGATGGGTAGAATCCCAAAGCTACGCACAGGGTGGTAGGCACTAGGTGGAACTGGGAGGAGCCAGAATGCCCTGCAACACAGCAGTGGCAAAGCCTGCTCTAGTTTTGGAGTATAAAGGCAGGTGGTAGTGTTTTGTGAAGGTATGCACAGAACTCCAAGTGGCTGCCTCCAAAATATCTTTGGTAGGGACTCCTCTGAGGAAGGCTGTAGAGGTAGCTGTGGCCCTTGTGGAGTGGGATCTGATGCCTGTAGGAACAGATTTGCCATGATAGGAGTAACAAAACCGTATGCAGTGGCCTATCCATTTTGAAATTGTCTGTTTGGAAATTGGCTTCCCTTGAGCTCCTACAGCATAGGACACATAAAGTTGTTCTGATTTCCTGAAAGGCTTTGTTCTGTCCAAATAGCAACGTAGCTGTCTATGGATGTCTAAGGAATGTAGCAGCCTTTCCCCTTTGTTTTGAGGATTGGGGTAAAAGGTAGGTAAGTGTATGGCCTGATTTAAAGCTACCCTGGATACTATCTTAGGCATAAATGACAGGTTGGTTCGTAGGGAAACCCTGTCCTGATGGAAGATGAGAAAGGGCTGCACAGCCATGAGGGCTTGTAGTTCCGAAACCCTAAAAGCTGAGGTAATGGCCAGAAGGAAAGCTGTTTTCCAGGACAAATATTGCAAATCTGTTGAGGCAGCTGGTTCAAAGGGAGGCAATGTTAATTTTTCTAGAATGTAATTAAGATCCCAGGCTGGTATTGGTTGTTTCCTTGGAGGTCTTATATTCTTAGCCCCTCTGAGGAACTGTCTTAAAAGTGGGTGAGAGAATAAGGGTGGATCAGTGTTGTATTCTGCAGAAATGGCTGAGGCATGAATTTTGATGGAGGAAAATGAAAGTCCACTGTTCAACAGCTCAGCTAGATACTGTAACATCTGAGGCAAATTAAGTTTTCTAGGATCCTGGCCTTTTTTCTCATTCCAAGCGCAAAACCGTTTCCATTTTGCGGAGTAAGCCTTTCTAGTAGATGGCCTTCTGGCCTCCAAAATGACATCCTGCACCACTTTGGAGAGTAGGGTCTGTTGTGGTGTTAAGGAATTTTCCATGCAGCCAGACTGAGTGTTTTCAGCTGACTGTGAAGAGTTTTGTAGCTGTGCTGAGTCAGTAGAAGAGGCATTAGAGGTAGGGTCCAGGGAGGAGTATGTGTTAGGCTCCTCAGGAGTGGGTACCAGTGTTGTCTTGGCCAGTCTGGAGCAATCAGTATCATCTTCGGTCTGTCTGTTCTTGCTTTCAAGAGCACCTTGGGCAGAAGAGGCAAAGGTGGGAAAGCGTAAACTGTCCATACTGCCCAACTGAAAGAAAGGGCGTCCACTCTCCAGGCCTTTGGATGAAAGGTCCTTGAACAGAACTTTTTCAATTGATGATTCCTGTGGGAGGCGAAGAGATCTATGTCTGGCCTTCCCCACGCTTGGATTATCTTTGTAAACACTTGAGGATGCAACTTCCATTCGTGTGGGTCTGTCATATTTCTGCTTAGATTGTCTGCCAGCGTGTTTTCCAATCCTGGCAAGTACTGTGCTTGAAGTTCGATTTGCCATTCCAGAGCCAAGTTCCAAAGTGACATGGCTAGCCTGCACAGGGGTATGAATGTGTTCCTCCTTGTTTGTTTATGTACCACATTACTGTGGTGTTGTCTGTTCTTATCAATAATTGCCCTGGATGCAGGAGGTCCTTGAAAGCTGTAATTGCATTTATCACTGCTAGCATTTCTTTTTGATTGATGTGAAGGTGCTTTTCCCTTTGGGACCATTTGCCCTGAATGCACCTGTCTGTCATGTGTGCCCCCCAGGCGTAGTCTGAGGCGTCTGTTGTGATGACTTGATTTGCTTGAGGCTTGCAGAATGGAAGACCTGTGTTTGTTTGGCATGCTTGGGCCCACCATAGAAATTCCTTTTGCAAACATGGGATTATTGGTATTATTGTTTCCAAACTGTGGCTGTGTTGAGACCATAGGTTTTTTAGGTACCACTGAAGTTTCCTCATATGCAACTTTGCACATGGGATTAAATGAATGCAAGATGCCATGAAGCCCAGAGCCTGCAGGATTTTCCTTGCAGTGAGCCTGGTACAATTTGCTAGTATTTTGAAGTACTGAGTTAGTTGCCCCTGTTTTTCTGGCGTAAGATAGGCCATCTGGGTGTTTGTGTCTAAGTTGGCACCCAGGAAAGTTATTTTCTGAGTTGGTGTTAGCCTGGATTTCTCTTTGTTGACTGTGTATCCCAGAGAATTCAATAACCGTGTTACATAAGCCAGATGTTCCAGAAGTATGTGCTTGCTGTCCGCTTGGATCAGGCAGTCGTCCAAATAAGGGTATATTTGTATCCCTTGAAGTCTGCAGTAGGCAATTACTGATGCCAGGCATTTCGTGAATACTCTGGGCGCAGTAGATAAGCCAAAGGGCAATGCAGAGAATTGATAGTGGATTGAACCTGCAAGAAATCTGAGGTATCTTCTGCAGCTTTGTCTGATTGGGACATGCAGGTATGCCTCCTTGAGGTCCAATGTTACCAGCCAAAACTCCTTGCCCAGCATGGGAAGAAGCTGCTGTAATGTGAGCATCTTGAATTTTGGTACGAGTAGAAATGTGTTTAGGATGGATAAGTCCAAAATGGGTCTCCAGTCGGTTCCTTTCCTTGGTACCAGAAATAGTCTGGAATAAAAACCTTGACCTTGTTCGTGAGTAGGTACCTCTTGAATAGCTTTCATGTCCATGAGCTTTGAAATTTGTATTTGAGCTTCTGCCCTTTGATTGTGTGGCAGGTTCGGCATGCCTCTCATCTTTGGAAGAGTGTGAAAATGAAATCTGTAGCCTCTATTTACAATGTCCAGGATCCATTTGTCTGTTGTGATAATATGCCAATTTCTTGTAAATAATGCCAGCTTTCCTCCCAAGGGTGCTGCCAGCTGAGACTTGCTTGGCATGAAAAGGAGGAAGTCATTGGGTTTCTTTCCTGTATTGCTGTGCACCGTTTTCATGACCTCTTGGTGCTGGAGCTTGCCATTGCCTGCCTCTATAAGATCCTTGTGGTTGACCTCTGCCCCTTGTGCGCCTATATCTTCCTCTTTGGGGCCTGTCCGTGGCTGGAAAGGACCAGTTTTTAGAAGGCCAATTTCTGCTAAAACGTGGTGGTTGAACCTGTAGAAAAGCTTTGACAGTTTGCATAGATTTGGCTTTTTCTTCCATTTTCCGTAGTATCTCCTCAGCATTAGTACCAAATAGCACATCCTTTTGTAAAGGAGCATCTAGTAGTTTAGCTTTAACATGATCAGGCAAGGTTTGTTCCCTAAGCCAGGCATGTCTACGAATGACTGATCCTGTCACAGCAGCTCTACTTGAGGCCTCTAGGGCATCATAGCCACATTGTAAGGTGTGTTTACCCACTTGTTCTGCACTATGCATCATATCCTGCAACTCCTTCAAATCTGGTTGTTCAGGTTGAGACATTTTATTTCTTAATTGTGATAACAGAAACTGCTGATATTTAAGCATATGGAACTGACAATTTAAGGACCTCATGGCTAGGGTGGCCGAGGTATATACCTTTTTTCCCCACCTTTCTAAGGATCTAGACTCTCTTTCGGAAGGTAGTGGATTCTTAAGCAGTAGAGGCCTTCATTCCCTTGGGGCCTTGAGAAATGGTTTCAGGGTCAGCATTATGGCTTTTGTAAAGAAATTGGTGAGAGTTAGGAACTCTGTAGTACCTGTCAGGCTTGACTGGGGCAGGAGGCAGGGAATCCAGATTAAGGCAAGCCTCCGAGTAAACATCAAGTATGTCCAAGACAGGAGGTATCGCCAGAGGTCTGTGCTGAGGTAACAAAAGAAATTCCCTAAGTCTTTTCTTGGAATCAGAAAAGTCTTGGCCTTCCCTATGGAAGTGTTCCCTCAAGGTGTGCAAGGTTTCCCCAAAAGAAAAATCCTCTGGGGGAGATACAGAAGGAATGGACTGCTCTGCATCAGAATCTTCAAAAGGGGAGTACGAGTGTTCCTCTTCATCAGAATGTTCTGAAAAAATGGAGCCCTGGTCAGAAGAGGGAGAATCTTCCTCCACTCTGGGTCTCTTGTCTGGAGGGGGTTGGGAACCCCTGATAAGAGTAATTAAATCCTCAGCCATTTTTAGCATCTGCTTTTTAGGCATGGGGCCTGGAGATGGGCCCTGTGCAACAGGCCTCTTGGGATGCATGGCTGATTTGGACTTAGTAAAGGCCTTTATGGAAAAGGAAGATGAGGGTCTAAAGACACCATGGGTGGAAGTGGACCTGTCCACATTAGGAGACTCAACACTCACAGTGGCTTCGGTGGTTGTAGTCTGGGTATGGGCCGAGGTACCTGCAGTCTCGGTTACAGAAGACACCGCCAAAGTAGTGTCGTCGGTAGTCAGGGGCTGCGTAGGTGTCTCGCTGAGAACCGGACCACGTGTAGCTGGTTTTGGAGTGGTGTCGGTGGGGACCGCGGACCTCGCGTGTCGGTCTTTGTCCTTGCGGTTTTTGGACAAAACGGTAGTCGGAGTCTCCGACGACATTTTATAATCGAAGGCTTTACCAAAAAAGTGCTGGGCGAACTCCGCCCGACGCTTAACAGTGCGTTTATTGAAAGTAGCGCAAAAGCGACAGCCCGAGACGTCGTGGTCTGGGCCTAAACAAGGTATGCAGAGGGAATGGAAATCCTTATGCGGTATTTGCTTCCCACAAGAAATACAATTGTTAACTTTGTCTGACATCGGTCTGAGGCAAGAAAAGTTTCCCCAACGGGGTGCTTAGCTTTAAAGAAGACTTCGGTTTCCAATTTTTCGTAATTTCAGGAGCTGGCCGACCGGCACTTGCGAACTGCTTCTGCTTCGGGCACCGCGCGGCAAAAAAGACTGAAGAAAATGGCGTCGGCTGTGTCTTATATACCCCTGTCGCACTGACGTCAGGAAAGAAAGTGACAACAACTGACGCCGGACCTAGACTTTGGAATTCGGCCGACCGAGGACCCACCTGACGGCAGAAAACCCATCTGTGATTACTGCAGCTGTATGCACGATGAACATCAGCTTAAACTAGCTTACAACTAAAAGGAAACCAGCAAGAGTGAACTGATAGGAAACATGTGAAGGCAAAAAAATCTAACAACTTGGCTATGACTTTCAGTGAACTGAAAATCAAGAATTGGCCAGCAATTTGACTTTAGAAAAATCTACAAATATGACCAAAAAAAAATCACTGACAAGCAAAGCAAATCTCAGAGCACCTCTTGATGAAGAAGGAAATGAAATATATAGAGAAAAAGGGAAGGTGCAGTGCATTATGATCACTAGTGGAGAAGTTTGAGAGTACAGACTTAAAGGTGCCAAGTAACTGCTGTTTACGGTTAACGAGTCCTACTGCTAAGCTGGATGGACTGGATTGTGCATGACTCTGTGGTTAAACTAAACGAATCAAAGGCAAAACGGTAAAGTAGAAAATTATTTTTTCTTCTCCCTCTATGTGCTTCCTCCCTCTGCCATTGAGCCTCCTCCCCTCAAATTTGACAGCCCATTTGTTCTCCAAGGGATGGGAAATCTTCCAGCAAATCCTTTATGGTGAAAGCATCCAGATGGGCTGTCACCCATGTTCTTGCCGGCATGCTAGCTATGACAGAACTGTGTATGAATGGCCTAACTCCTTTCATTGTTTAATGTTGTGGGTGCCTACATCACACAAGGGACTACCAATGCTCAGACAACTCACTTATGATCCCAGATGCACAGCTATTATGGACTACAGTTACCAACACGGATAGCCAAGCCAAGGCCCACCCCTCCATTGGCTGCACCCATTGACTCTGCCCCAGTTTCCTAAAGGGTAGTCTATGGAAACAAAATGACTGTAGTGCTGTCTGTGAATACTTGCACAGGGCTTGTTTTCCAGATATGTGATAAAACCTGAAGTACTAGGATGAGAGCCCTCATCTCTTTCAGGTTAATGTGCTCCTCTTTTAGCTTGCGTTGTCACCTGCCTTGAACTCTGTAGGAACCTACCCGGGTCCCCAGGCCTTGTCTGAGGTGTTCATGTACATATCCTGAGCTGGAGCTTGCGGAATGAAGGGGAGTCCTGGCAGAGTTTCACCTGGACCATACTGTTTCCAGGTACCACACTGAATCTTCCTGGCACCTTCCTGTTTTTTTCTAAACAGATCTTAGAGTCCTTTCTATCAAAAGAAGTGGGCTTGGCTGGGATGCTCCTCTAGTAACTAGGCACAGAGGTAAGCAGAATTTGTCTGCAATCTTTCATAATTTTGACTTGCTCCTGTAAGACTTTAAATAAGTTGGCTGTCTGTGGGTTAAACAAAAAAACTCCTGTATAGAGGTGAGTCAATAACTTTGGTTTTAAAATACCCTGGCATAGGTTGGTTGAGCAACCATGTACACCTGTGAATGATGGAGCTGGTAACAGGAGCTCTGGAAGAGAGCTTCACAGCATCATAATTACATTTTATACTGTGTCTGGCTACAGAATAGCAGGAGTATGGGAGGCAAGAAGGACAGGTTGGTATGGAAAGTTACCCTACCTTTGTGAAAAATTAAATACAGAAACTTAAGAGGAAAGGGCCTGTAACTGAAATATTCTTCCTGCTGAAATAATAGCCACCAGAAAAAGTGTCTTCCATGAGCGAAACTTCAAAACTACTGCAGCTGCTGGTTCGAAAGTGGGACGAACCAGGGCCTGCAACATAATGGTAAAGTCCCAAAGGGAGTAGGATCCTTAATCGGAGGATGAAGTAGAAAGGTACCCCTAAGAAAAGCTTTACAAAGTTTTAATGAAACTAATGAAGAAGTGTCCTCTCCCAAATGAAAATTTGAAATCGCAGCTAACTGAGCTTTGACGGTGGAAAAACTAGCCCCATTGTTAAAAACTCAAGCCAAAAAAATCCAACCCCACTGGGATGGGGGCCATAAAAAGGGTTAGTTTGTTTCTGTTGGGTCCATCTGGAAAACCTTTTCCACTTACTCTTGTAAATCTTCCTGGTAGAGGGTTTATGGGCAAAAATCAAGACCATCTAGACAGAGAATGAAACCCTGGGATGTCTGGCCATCATCTGAATTGGAGAAACCATGCAGTTAGTTTCAGGCCTTGGAGGTCCATGTGAGGGTGCCCCAAGGGGTGAGATAAAAGATCCGGAGCTGGGTCTAGTGTCACCGAAGGGCAAATCAGATGACACGAAAGATAGGTGAACCAGACTTGTCGAGGTCAAAAAGGAGCAACAAGGATAACATTCCTCTTCGACCTGGATGCCTTCTGTAAAACTTGGGAATTAGGAGCAACAGGGGAAACGCATAGAGTAGCCCAGGAGGCCAAGCATGGACATGAGCATCCCTTTGTGACTGTCCCTGAGGAGGGATTAAGGCAAAGTACCTGCTGCATTTGTTGTTGAGAGGGGAGGCAAAGAGGTCACAGCACGGTTGACCCTATCTCTGGAAGATCATGTTTGCCATGGACTGGTTCAGAGACCACTCATGAGGCATCAGTAGGACTCGTCTGAGCCTGTCTGCTAGGATGCTGGACTCTACCAAAATGTGCGTTCCCACTAGAAAGTGGTTGGTAGGGATAGCCCACAGCCACACACTCATAGCTTCTCAACACAGGGGGTAAGACCTGGTTCCTCCCCATTTGTTGATGCACCAGACCACTGACATTGTCAGTCAGTATTGCAATAGTTCCTAGAGGATGAAAGCTGTGTAGCTCTTGCAATGCCAAAAGAAATGCTCTCATCTCTAGGACATTGACATGCAAGTTGGTCTCCTGGGGCGTCCACATGCCTTGAACCATCCGAGCCAGACAATGCCCCCCCCACCTTGTGTGGGAGGCATCCATGGTCAATGTGGCATTTGGAGAAGGAATAATGAAGGGTCATCCTAGAGTAAGGTCTGCAGAGTGCAGCCACCATAGCAGATATTCTCTGCATACTCAGGAAAGCCTGATGGGAAGGCTTAGATGATTTCTGTGCAAGGACCACTGAACTGCTAACATCCACTGTAAGATTCTCACGTGAAGATGCGCTGTGGCAAAGGTGGTATCGTGGCCACCACAGAACCGAGAGCTCTGAGAAACAAACTAGCTGGAGGGTTTGGTATTGCTAGAATGTGTCTGATGTGAAGGCGCAGGCTTGATACTCTATCCACTGTGAGAAGTCCGAGAAACTGTTGTGTCTGGACATGCCCCTATGAAATGCATCATATGAACTGGTTCCAACAGGGATTTCTCCAAATTCAGAGTTATGCCAAAGTGTGGGGCCAGCTGTAAAAAGTAATCCCTGGCCTGAATAAGATGCCTGGCTGGAGTGGTCAAGAGCCAGTCATCTGGACAGGGAAATATCTGGAATCCCTGCAGTCCGAGGTGAGCTGCAACCACCGCCAAGCATTTGGTGAACAACCTGGGGGTTATGGTGAGACCAAACGTGAGTGATCTGAGTTGAAAATGACTGGCTCCCAGCCTGAAACGAAGAAACCTTCTGTGCACCTGTGCATCTTGATGTGGTAGTATGCGTCCTTCAGGTCTACTAAGCACATCCAAGTCTTTCATCCTCAGTAGCGGTAAGATGGACTGAACCATAACCCTCATGAACTTTGCGTTTTTTACCTATTTGTTCAGTGATGTCAGGTCCAGAACTGGCCTCAGCTCCCCTGTCTTTTTGGATACCAAAAAGAACTTCAAGTAAACATCCGATCCAACTTGATCGGGGGGGCTCCTTGATGACACTTTTTTGCACCAATTTTGCAATTTCTACAGCTGCGTCCTCCCTCTGATTGGGTGGTACATCGAGGAGGACAGACTTCTGTCTTGGTGTCTCTAAAAAGGGAATGGAGTATCCTCTGGATATGATCATTAGCACCCATCGATCATTTGTGATGGCTTCCCAGGCTACTGGGTGCAAGGAAAAGCTCCCCTGACTGCTTCCAGAGTAAGGCAGTCAGGCAACCATTCAGGACAGCTGGAACGGTCTGTCCGAAAAGGACTCTCAAGACCATAGGTTTTGCGGAACCTCTCACCCATGTGGGTGTTGTCTACCATTCTGGTTATTTTCCCCTTTGCCTCTGGGAGGAAATTCTCCCAGAGAATCCTGAAAAGGACCCTGAGATTTCTTGAATCACATCTTTTTACTCCCATGCTGGTTCCTGCAGAAGGTCCTTTGTGGAGCAGAAAAGCGGATCCAGATGGCAGACAAGGTCTTCCTATCTTTCTCTCTGCGGGACAGTGCATCTCGAACAGTGCGCCCAAACATGGTTGATCCTGCAAATGGCATACTGACGAAGGATACCTTGAAAGGTTCCGCAAAGTCACACAGCTGCATCCAGGCATGACGCCTTATGGCAATGCTGGAACCAGCCACCCTTGAGGTATCTCTGCTGAGTTTGATATCAACCTCATGGATGCATTAGACAGGGACTGGAGAATGGCCATTATGGAGAAAAGACCTTCGGATCCTCTGCAGACATGAACCCCGGGGTAGAGCTATAGAGTTCCTTGACTAAGCTCCTCTGTAGTCTCATAAAATGGGACAGCTAATTTAGCGCTCTCAAGGCTAAAGTGTCCGAAGAGTAAACATGTACCAAATTTGTCCAAAGTACGCGACTCCCTGTTAGGATGGATAGAGAATCTCTCTTGGGCCAGCTCCTTTTTAGTGGATGCTGCAACAACCATGGCACTACTGGAATACCCCTAGTCCGAAAAGCGTTGTCCTTGGGAGCACTCAAGATTTTGTCTGCAAGCTTGGGTATGGGCTCTACTGTGTCTGGTTCCTTCTGTGCCCTAGAAGACACCAGCTCAATGAGTGGGTCTGGAGTGGGAGACACGCACGATGTAGATGGCCTGGACCCAAAAGCCTCCAACAGTACCGATTCCTCCAGGGAGGGGTTTTAGGGAGACCAACCATCCACCTCACTGGCAAAGGATTTCTAGGCAGTCTCCAAACAAAACATTGTCAGGTGGAGATCTTGGAGATCCCTCCTCTTCCTCAAAAACAGTATCAATGGTAAGAGATTCCTTCGGGGAATCAATGCACCTCCTCTTGCACAGTCGTTTCCAAGGAACCTCCTCAGTGGGATGCTCCAGGGAGGTGTTGGAAGACCTCTGGGGGTCCACAGATGGGACAGTCTGGAGGCTTCCTGGGACCAGCTGCCCACATGGTAGAAGAGAGGCCTCCGAGACAGATCCAGTGGAGGTAGGGAGAGTTTCCGCAGGGGTGAGAACCAAGAGTCTCACAGAGTGAGAGAAAACCGTCTTCACCGCTTTGAAGGCAGAAAGGCCCCAAATGCCAAAGGCCAGACCCCCTGGGCTGAGGCCACCGGCTTGGATACCCCAACAAGGGCCCCAAGCCTCCAACCATACCTCCCAAGCATACCGAATTACTCGTTTTTTACACAGTTTTGGAGTCGAAATAATGGGGTGCCAAGATTCCCAAGTGGCACCCCTTCATTTCCGATTTTTTTCCAGGTTTAAATTATTTTTCTCACTTTTTGAGCTGACGTCATCATGTGTGCAATGACGTCAGCTCCGCTGGCCTGTCGGAACTGTGCTCAAGGACATTCCCAGCTGGCTGGCTGGCTGAAAATCTGTGAGCGCACTGAAGCAGGTACTGTTTATTTCTTTCCTAGCTAGCAAATCTGCGATCCGAGTGCTGCACTGAACGAATGGAGTTATAGTTGAAGCAGGTAGATACTGCTTATTTCTTTCCCGGCTAAATCTGCACTGCACTGAATGAACAAATGGAGTTAGAAGTTCCTTTCTGATACAGCTAATATATTCCCCATCATACTGTATCTTTACCAATCAAGTCGTATATCTCTACCGATGTAGTTGCAAAAATGTTTTTTAGTTTAAATGTCAACATTTGTTTAAGGAAACGTGGCAAATTCACTCTTTTTTAAACTGTACTTATCACATTGCTTAGCAGACAACATTATACCATCAACAAACCTTAACTCCGTAGGTGCTATGGAGGACAGAACCATATCTTATAATGAATGAACATATTTTTCTTCATTTGAACTGTTTTAATTGCTTTGAAATATTGACAGTTCAAACTAGAAAAACTAATACTTGTTTAAATGTTGCATAGTCTTCTTCTAACATTGTTTTGCAAACTACTACACAGACGTGTTAATATTCACTGTTGTTTTCAACAGAAGTACGTCGAAACACACTAAGCTGGAACTCTTCTGTTTTTGCTTACTGCTCATTTTTTGTGATTCAATAAAACAGTACAGTGTGCATGTAGAAGGGAGAATATTATATATTTAAGTACATTGTGAGTAGATAATGAGCTGATTTTGTTATTATGTCTGTAGAATGAGAACACGATATCTAGTTTCAGCATCTGAATGTTAACAAGCCTTTACAAAAGAAGTGACATTATACATGTGTATTGTTAACATGACAGCATTTTACTACAAGTTGTAGTTATGCAATTGTGGGAATTGAGTAGAATAAGTAAATGAAAGCCTGACTAATCTGCATGCATGTTGTGTGTGCGCATATATGTGTGTATATATTATATATACGTATATATATATATATATATATATATATATATATATATACACATATATATATATATATATACATATATATATATATATATATATATTTATATATGAGAGAGAGAGTGAGTGCACGCAATGAGTGTGTGTGTGTGTGTGTGTGTGTGTGTGTGTGTGTGTGTGTGTGTGTGTGTGTGTGTGTGTGTGTGTGTGTGTGTGTTTGTGTGTGAGAAATGGTACAAACAACAGCATTTTTTTGGGAAAAGATATACATTTTTGTATCAGTTTGCCAAAGGTTACATAGTTGAGACCCTTGCTAGTCCTACGTTTTAATGCAGTGCAACATGTGTTTATGTATTTAGCCACTTGTTTTACTTTTGTTGACTGGGAATAGCTTTTAGATATACTTTTTTCAGGAATGACTTGCTGAACTGCCAAAATAGGTGAGTAGTAAGAAAAGTGTTGGCATATTAAAAAGATTAGTATCAGCTCTTTTCAACAGAATGAGCAAAATATAAACATTCTGCTTACAGGCAGGCATTTCTTTATCAACAGATGACAATACCTAATAGGACTTGCACAGAGAGGAAAATGTAAATATAAAATGACAAAATTAAAATAGAAACGCAATGTCTGTACGTGAAGCAGACAGATAATGGTTTATAATGCAAAAATAAGTAACACAAATTAGACACTAAAGCTAAAAGTAAAATTAGGATATGTGAAAACAGAAAGGTCTGCATCCCAACTGAACAAAAGAGTATGTTTGTTCACACACACAAACACACAGACACACACACGGCTGTTGCCTAATGTCTGCAATGCGTGCTGGTAACACAATATTTTATTCTAGGCTTTCTAGCAACTTTACAAAATTTTACAAGCAATGTTAAAATGTGTCCCTGTTTGCTTTTTCTTTTGGCCCCTCCCCCCAAAACTGAAATGAAAATAAGTGCAAGAAACTGTGCAAGATGCCTATGGCTTTTACATATATATATATATATATATATATATATATATATATATATATATATATATATATATATATATATATATATATATATATATATATATATATATATATATATACACACATACAGTGTGTGTGCGCGTGAAAGTAGACTTTTATGATGGAAATGTTCAGAATTAGGTAGTTTTGTCATTATTGGTTCATGCATTTTGTTTCACTGAACATTTTTCCAGTAGGCATTAGGCAAACAATAAGTGTAAGATATGACTTGTGTGTGGAGTTTTGTCATCATTAGTTCATGCATTTTGTTTCATTGCCTACTGGAAAAATGTTCAAACAATAAATTTAAAAAGCACTCTAAACTTAAGTCTAACAAGTGTGCTGTATTATACAAGGAATATAATAGTCAGGAAGGTGTATCAAAGAACGCATGTATGTTTCTTGTTTTGTGTGCAAGGGGACTATGATTTGAAAACGGCCCAAAGGTAATCTTTATCCACCACTGGCCAGATGCATTTTCTTTGGATGCAGTGTTGGTTTCAATGCTGTTTCAATGAATGAGAGTTTCAAGGGCAGAGAAGTTTTAATTCCAAGTCTATTTTCATTGTGAGACAGTATTGCTTTGTTTAGCAGATATCTATTAATGTTTGTGCATTGTGCTATAAAATGTGAAAATAAAATCCAAATAATCATTGTAGAAGTAAAGCAGTATGCACACATCAGTGTTTATGGTAAATGGGGTGAAATAGCCAGGTAATGGGACATTGGAATAGCTGCGGTGTGACTCTGGTGCAATGATTTGGTTGTCCTCCAGTTTGCGTTTGAAAGTTGGTATCCCACAATTCACTTGAGTGGGCAGGGTTACGTAATTATGTATTCAAATGTTACGTTAATCAGCATACAGATTTGTACCCATTTTTCATGGGCCTTGTCCAGATTTTTGATGTTTCCAGGTTGAGAGGTATGCCTCCCACTCCAAAAGGGGAGATGGAGTTGAGCTGTCGAACACCTACACCCTGGAAGGAAGTGACAACTCAGAAAACTTTGGAATCTAAGTCATCACCTCTGAAATGACATCGAGGTTATGGCTCAAGACACACTCAGAACACCAACCATGTCGGAGAAATAGTTGGAGGTGAAGATGTGATGACTTTTGGCTCAGACACCCCGGTTCCCAGGAACAATGGCACCAATGACTCAGAAACAGAGGGTCAGATCGGAGAAGGCGCCTTGGAAAATCAGTCCTAGCAATTAAGCAATCAGTCTGATGGGTGCATGACCTGCATCTGGCTGCTGGCAAGACAGTTTAGGGATCTACATTTATATGTCTGCCTATATACCCCTACATTTGCAAGCTGAGGCCATATGTCAGACGTACAATCCAGGGAAGGTTAAGCTTTGGTACACCGGCCAAACATTTGTGGAGATGACACATCTATTTGGAATTGCAACAATGATCTCACTCAGGACAGTTCTCCTTGGAGATGTTTTCTTTTGGGAGGGGTTGCCATAATCACAATAGTGTCCACCGCCAGACCCTTGCTCTAGTGGGGTCTGTCTTTGGGGGGACCAAAATTTTATAAGGTTTTCTGGGGAATGGTTCTGCTACGTCAGGTTGTCTCTAAGCCCTATGAGACACCTGGTCCACTTGGGTGTCCAGAGGTGAGACCATCCAGGACATGGATAGGTCTGCGTTAATGGCCTCCAGAAAAAAACTCCTCCTCTGGGGAAGGGGCTCCAGTGATCCACCCCATACTACTTCAACAAATCAAGCAAATCACCAAGAGAGGCATCACTGTAGGGGGATTTCAAGAAGCCTCCCCCCCTTCAATGAGGTTAGTGTCCTTGGTGAGGTATTCCTCAGGGGAATCCAAGTGCTTCCTTGTTGCACTTACTCTTCTCAAATACCTCCCTGGGTGGAGTAGCAGGAGGAGACACAGAACATGCAGGGAGCCCTGGAATCAGGGGAGCCTGGAGACCAAATGATGAGGGCTGCCCCAGACCCAAATGATGCAAATTTATACACAAAGACAAGGGAGAGATCAGGATGGATCCAACTTAGCTGTTAAAACTCCCAGCTCAGAACAGGTAAGTATACTCTCCAAATTTCAAAAGCCAGAAAGTCAGAACTGGTGCTCCTGAGATCCAAGCTATCCAAAGGCAGGAACAACTCCAACACCTGGAAGGCTGACCCTGACGAATTAAGGACTAAGTTGGCGCTGGAAGCAGCCAAGATGTCAGCACCACCGAGGGTTGGTGGGGTGCAGTTCAGATGGATCAGACAACCCCTAGAACCATGGAAGCTGGGAAGGAACAGCAACACTGGAAGCTGAAACCTCAGTCTTCGAAGCTGAGGATGATTCCTAGCTGCATTTGCACCTGAAGAAAGGACTGCATCAGTTGTTCCAGATCTGATGGCTTGAGGCTCCGACCAACCCAGTGGACTTAGAAGAAGGAGCAAGTGGAGGTGGTTTAGATGACCTCCTAGTGGTCATTGGATCTGAAGAGCTGATCCAGAAAAATGAAGCTTGGACCCAAGGGGGCAAATGAGAAATTAGTGGAGAAAATTCCTCAGGTATGATTGGGAAGAATGGAGAGTGGAACCTGCCCCAAAGAAATGGAAGGGTGCTTATACAGTGGAGAAAATTCCTCAAGTGTGATTGGGAAGAACACAGAGTGGAGCCTGCTCCAAAGAAATGGAAGGGTGCATATACAGAAAAAACTTGGAATGGTTAGAGTGGGGAAATTGGGTGTCTCTGACATCATTATGACAGGTGACAAGGGCCAAAGCAACACTGAAGAACCACAATGGAATAGAAATGGAGGTGGTGAAGGTTTACAAAGCTTTGGCTCCGGATGGCCCCGAGTAGATTAGGAAGAGCATTTGCACTCTTCTCTTTCATTGTTCCTGGTCTTCCATTCCTTATCTTTAAATCTCTCCTACTCCCTTTTCTCTTGCTTCATGCTGAGGTGGGAAGAGGATGAAGAAAGTACAGTTTTGTACCTACCATAAATGTAGATGTCCGAACTGGATAGCATCTGCAGTCATAACAAGTGGGTCGTCAACAGCCCAAATAGTCGACGGCGGATTTCAAAGTCGGCCGGCTTGTAATGCTAATCTCTGCCAACGTCATCTCTGTTGGTCTTGGTATAAAAGCATCAGCCGACGCCATTTTCCTCAGTGTTTCTTGCCCCAGATGCCAGTAGCCCTCTTGCAGGGTAAAATTTGGATAGATGCCAATGTTTCCAAATAGATAGAGGTAAACACAACAAACAATATGTACAATATGTACATATATACAACAAATACACCAAAAGACTCCCCCAACAGCTAGCTATTAGGAGGGTAAACACCCTAGGAGTACCACAGAGGGGAAGGAGGAGGGTAATCCTGACTGCAGATGCTATCCAGTTAGGACATCTACATTTATGGTAGGTACAAAACTGTACTATGTCCTTCATGGATGCATCTGCAGTCATAACAAGTGGGTAGAATACCATAGCCAACTAGGGGAGGAGGATAAAGGTAGATTATGGTGTGTTTAGGATCCCTTGCAGTACAGCAGAGGCAAACCCTGCTCGGGATCTGGAATAAAGAGGCAAATTATAATGCTTGGCAAATGTATGCACGGAGGTCCAAGTAGCCGCCTCAATAATGTCTTTGGTTGCCACTCCTCGTAAGAAGGCTGTGGTAGTGGCTGTTGCCCTTGTAGAATGAGGTCTTATGTTCTGTGGAATTGGTTTTCCATGGAGGGAGTAACAGTATCGTATGCAATTTCCTATCCATTTGGAGATTGTCTGTTTGGAAATAGCTTTTCCTTCCCTTCCTGTTGCATAGGCTACAAAAAGTTGGTCAGTCTTTCTGCTATTTTTTGTTCTGTCCAAGTAGTAGCGTAGCTGTCTATGTACATCCAAGGTATGCAGTATTCTTTCCCTCTGTTTTGTGGGTTGGGAAAGAAGGTAGGTAGGTGGATTGCCTGGTTTAAAGATACTCTGGATACCACCTTAGGCATAAATGTAGGATTAGTCCTCAAGGACACTCTATCTTGGTGGAAGATTAGGAAGGGTTGCACTGCCATTAAGGCCTGTAGTTCTGAAACCCTCCTTGCTGAAGTAATTGCCAGTAGGAAAGCAGTTTTCCATGACAGGTGTTGTAGGTCTGCTGTTGCTGCTGGTTCAAAGGGTGCTAGTGTCAACTTTTCTAGCACAAAGTTTAAGTCCCAAGCTGGTAATGGTGGTTTCCTTGGAGGTTTTACATTCTTGATTCCGCTGAGGAACTGCCTGAGCAAAGGGTGCGAAAAAACAGGTGGATCAAAGCTGCATTCTGCTGAAATAGCTGATGCATGTATCTTGATGGAGGAGTAGGACAGGCCTGAATGAAGAAGTTCGGCCAGATACTCCAGAATGTTAGGCATATCTATGTTTGACACATCTTTTCCTCTTTCGGTACTCCAAATGACAAACCTTTTCCATTTTCCAGCATAGTTCTTTCTTGTTGAAGGTCTGCGTGCTTCAAGAATAATGTCTTTAACTCTTTGGGAAAGTTCTGGATTAGCTGCTGCTATGTGATGTTCCATGCAGTCAGTTGCAGCGTTTGTAGGTTTGGATGTATGATGCTGTAGTTGTTCTGAGTTAACATCAAAGGCATCAGGGTATTGGCCACATGTTGTTCGAGACATGCTCTTCAGTAGTGGGTACCAGTGTTGTCTTGGCCAGTTTGGGGCTATCAGGATTATCCTTGGACGTTCTTCCTTGATTTTTAGTAGTACCTTGTGTATCAAAGGAAGAGGTGGGAATGCATATGCTGTTAGGCCTTTCCAGTTGAAGGAGAGTGAGTCCACTTTCCATGCTAGTGGGTGGAATGTCCTTGTGCAGAATTTTTGAGCTGGTGATTGAGAGGTGATGCGAATAGGTCTATCTGTGGCATTCCCCATTTCTTTGAGATGGTCTTGAAGATGTCCGGTGCAGCTTCCATTCGTGGGCATCAGTGGTTCTGCTTAGTATGTCTGCTAGAGTATTGTCTTTCCCGGTACAAATATTGCCTGTAACTGAATGTTGTAGCTGAGTGCCAGGGTCCACAGCTCCAAGGTCATTCTGCATAGGGGGTATGAATGAGTGCCTCCCTGTTTGTTGATGTACCACATGACTGTGGTGTTGTCTGTCCTTATCATCAACTGGCCCTCTTTGAGGAATGGTTTGAACTTTTGGATTGCCAGTTTTACTGCCAGCATTTCTTTTAGATTGATGTGCAGGTGAAGTTGATCCTGTGTCCACAATCCTTGCACGCATTTGTCCAGCATGTGGGCCCCCATCCTAGGTCTGAAGCGTCTGTTGTGATGGTCTGGCTTGGTTGACATCTGCGGAAGGGCAGGCCTGGGTTTGACTGGCATGCCTGAGCCCACCATAGGAACTCCTGTTTTAAGCATGGAATTAGTGGGATTTCTGTTTCTAGACTGTGTCTGTGTTGGGACCATAAATTCTTTAGGTACCACTGTAGTTTCCTCATATGTAGTCTGGCAAATGGGACCAAGATTATGCATGATGCCATGAAGCCCAAGGCCTGTAGAAATTTTCTTGCTGTTAACTTGTTCAGTTTTGTTAGTGCCAAGAAGTAAAGAGGAAGTTCTTTTGTTTTTCTGTAGTCAGGAATGCCATTTGTTGTACTGTGTCCAATTCCGCGCGCAAGAATGTCCTTGTTTGGGATGGTATCAGCCTTGACTTTTGTAAATTGACTGTGTATCCCAGTCCTTGTAGCAAGTAAATGACCCTTTGTAAATCTGTTGTCAGCTTGCTTTTGTTGTCCCTTGTAGCAGGCAGTCGTCCAGGTATGGGTAAATTTGAATTCCCTGTAGTCTGCAATGGCGATTACTGATGCCAGGCATTTTGTGAATACTCTGGGCAGTAGATAAGCCAAAGGGCAATGCTGAGAATTGATAGTGCTCTGATCCTGCAAGAAATCTGAGGTATCTTCTGCAGATTGGTCGAATGGGGGCGTGCAGGTATGCCTCCTTGAGATCTAGAGTTACCAGCCAAGACTCCTTGCCCAGCATGGGAAGAAGTTGCTGTAGGGTCAGCATTTTGAATTTTGGGACAATGATGTATGTATTTAAGGTGGACAGGTCGAGAATTGGTCTCCAACTTTTCTCCTTTCTTGGAACTAGGAATAGTCTGGAGTAGAACCCCTTTCCTTGTTCTGCTGTTGGCACTCTTTCCACAGCTCTCATGTTTGCTAACTCCATTATCTGGCGTAGAGCCTCTGTTTTTTGATTTGGAGGTAGATTTGGCATTCCTCTTGCCTGGTAAAGTGTGGAAGTGAAACCGTAACCTTGATCTATGGTTTGTAAAATCCACTTGTCTTTTGTTATGTAGTGCCAGTTCTTTGAAAATAAGGTTAACTTTCCGCCTAGAGGAGCTGCTATTTGTTCCCTGGTAGGCGGATTTAGGATTAAGTCACTGTGGTTGTGCTGATGTAGTGGCAGTGGGTGTGTCTGTGCCTCTGTTGTTACCTTGCCACTGTCGTCCTCTGTAGGCACCTCCTCTGGATTGGTTTCTGCCTCTGGAACGCCTATTCCTGCCCCTTTGAAATTTTGTGGAGTCAGGAAAGGACCAATTTTTGGCAGGCCAGTTCCTGCTAAACCTTGGGGTTGAACCTGCAAGAAATCTTTAACAGTTTGAACAGATTTTGCCTTTTCTTCCATTTTCTTCATAACCTGCTGGGCAGGTGTACCAAACAAACTTGTCTTGTCCATAGGAGCATCTAGCAACTTAGCTTTAACATGATCCGTAAAGCTTGTTCCTTTAGCCATGCATGCCTTCTTATCACTGTGCCTGTCATGGCTGATCTAAATGAAGCCTCCAGTGCATCATAGCCACATTTTAAGGAATGGTTGCTAACCTGTTGTATGTTATTTACCATCTCTAATACATATTTCTTATCAAGAGATTCATCAGTAGTTAGTTTTTAGTTAACTGATCAAGCATAAACTCTTGGTATTGTATCATGTGAAACTGACAGTTTAAAGCTCTAGCTGAGAGAGTAGCTGAAGTGTAGACCTTTTTACCCCATCTGTCTAGTGACCTTGCTTCCCTTTCAGAAGGAATAGGGTTTTTAGCTGTGGTCGCGGTTACTGCCTTGGGACCCTGGGATATAGTTTCTGGGTCTGCAAGTGGGGCCTTGTAAAGGTGGTGATGAGTATCTGGCACCCTGTAAAATCTGTCTGGTTTGGCAGGGGCTGGGGTAAAGAATCTGGAGCGGAGCAAACATCATTGAAAGCATCATCCACCACAGAGAGAACAGGAGGTATAGCTAAGGGCCTGTACTGTGGGAGGTGCAGAAAGGTCCTAAGTCTTTTTCTGGAGTCTGAAAAATCCTGTTGCTGCCATTGGAACTGTTCTCGCATGGCATGCAAGGTTTCCCAAAGGAGAATTCTTCTGGTGGGGAAGCAGCTGGAATGGATTCTTCAGCATCAGAATCTTCAAAATTGGAGAAGGGAGCCTCAGGCTGGTCAGTTATGTCTGATTCATCAGCAGAATCATCAGAAGACACTGGCTCAGGGGCTCTGCCCTAGGTCTCTTCTCTGGGGCTGAGAGGCCCTGTCTGGGTGAGATTGAGATCCTCTAATTAAAGAAATTAAATCTTCTGCCAAAGAAAGCATTTGAGAACTAGAAGAGGGCCTGGATGAGGGGTTTAACAGGCACTGATTTAGTAGTCTTGGCTGCTTTAGCCCTGGCGAAGGCCTTAATGGACATGGCTGCTGGAGGCCTAGCAGCACCACGTGCTGGGGTAGAGACATCCAAGGGATGGTGTCTGATAAGTCAACCACCGTAGTGGTAAAATTTCTGAGGTCGATTCAAGAATTGTAGCAGGGGCCTCAGTTGTAAGAATAGGTTCAGCTGTACTTTGAGCAGTTTTCTCGGATTCGCCGAAACCGAGACACTCGCGTTTGCTTTGCCGTGGTTTCGGCCGAAACCGGACCGCGAAAGTGTCGGTCTTTATCTTTGGCGCTTTTTGGAAGATTGGGTAGTCGGAGGATCCGACGGCATAATGTACGCAAAATCAGTACCGAAAAACTGTTCTGCAAACTCCGACCGACGCCTAAGCGCTCGCCGGTTGAAAGAGGCACAGGCCGAACAGGCTGCTACGCCGTGGGCTGGGCCTAAACAAGGCAGACAGTAAGAGTGGAAATCTTTATGAGGTATTTGTTTCCCACAGGTTAAACAATTGTTAACTTTTTCTGACATCGGCTGAGGCAAGAAAGAGTCCCCAACGGGTACTTAGCTTTAGAAGTCTTCAAGTAGTATTCGGTAGAAGTAATCTCTGGATCCGACCGACCGGCACTTGCGTAACAGCTTCTGCTTCGCCACGGCAAGAAAGACTGAGGAAAATGGCGCCGGCTGATGCTTTATACCAAGACCAACAGAGATGACGTCGGGTGGAGTGCGACATCAGCCGAAGCCGGACCCGGACTTTGGAATCCGGCCGACTGCAGGGCTGCCTGACGACAGGACAACCCACTTGTTATGACTGCAGATGCATCCATGAAGGACATCAGCTGAGGACTGGAGAAAGTCTTTAAAGATGCATCTTCTCCTTCCTTTCATTAAGGGCTCTGGTGCCAAAAGCAAAGCAGGTCTGACAGTCTATCTCCAAGTGCAACATGCCCAAATAGTAGACACATTTGTCTTGGGCGCCTTGTAAGGGTAATCTGTGCCAAAAGGGGACATTTTTTATACCTTACAGCTACTTCTATACTTAGGTGAAGCAAAAGCAACACAGTGCAACAGAAACAGCAATAACAAAATAACAACCCCTAGGAAAAGGCAAAAACACTACTACTAATGACTGTATCACATAAAACACTAAGGTGTTACTGACTACTCAGAAAAGTTACATAAACCTAATACGCACTATTTAGATAACACACAAACTTTTTTTTTTTTTTTTTAAAGAAAAACACCCAATGCTACCTTATCTGCCTTTCTATGCACTTAGATGAACTTACAACCTAACTACAGCAAAAAACTAACAACACTACACTACAAAGATAAAAGAGATGCAACAAAAAGAAATGCCGGCACTCCAAATGCTGAGTGCTGACACTCTTAAAAATCAAAACTGCAAGAGAACACCAAATCTCAAACATTATACATCTTAAAATTTCTTTTTTGCAGGAGGGCAAGCCACACTGCACCCCCTCCGTTATGGGGGCACAGTCCAAACACACACTCAGGACTTGGTATATACTAACTCTGAAATTGTCATACCTCAGAGAAAAGGGAATATTCCAGGAAATGACCATCTCGGACTTAGTATACGAGAGTCTTTTTTTTTTTTGGCCATTTAGTTTCCATGTTTCATGACTTGCTCTAGTGGGGCCCACAATTTCAAATGGTTACAAAACTTACCATAACAGTAGATGTTCCAACAGATCACTACTGCAGTACTGCAATCTTCTCACCACACCCACCATCTGATTTTACTTATTTTTGCTCTCTGAAGGACATTTTTCCTTTATTTATTTCTCCTTGGACAGTGTGGAACTCTCTCTCCTTTTTTCTACTATGACCTACATTTACAGATTTGGACCTTTTGGTCTACAGTTTTTTCTGATTACAGCCTCCCTTGATTAGGGTAAAAAAAAACTCTGAAATTTAGCACCTGTAGTTTCCTTTTGTATCAGCATGCCCGCATGCTACTGTGGACATGCACTGAGTTTGGAAGATGCCTAAAAGCTTGTGCAAACTGTCCAGAAGTCCAGTCCTTACCAGGATACGTCACACATACCTTCATGTTACTGCAACAGTGATCTATTCAAACATATGTTGTTATGCTGAGTTCACTTACACAAATGTATTTTCACTATGCATTATTAGCTCATTTGTTAACACTGACCCTTTACCACTGTCCCCTTTATTCATCAATGTACTGCTTTCTTGTTTTAGTGTAGACAACAGAAATAATAAATGTTCAACAAAGGACTCAAAGACTGTTAATAGCTCTAAGTTTCAGCTATTTCAGATCCTGAGCTTCATCCTTCCTTCACCAATCCATCTGCCCCACAGTTCATAGGATTTGCTAAAATCAGCTTCCTAACAAAGTTTGTCTCAAAGGGTAATCAGACATCTTGTGCAAGAGAGACAATTCCAATTCAAGTATGCGGCAATTTTATCAAGCTCTGGTGCTGTATGAAAGCCAGGCAGCACGGTGTACTTTTCTTAGCATGAATCAGTCAACTTAGTAAAGAAAATACTGACATCTAGCATTACTAGTTATGTTGAATTCACAGTGTCTACAACAACTGTACATAATGGTGTTGCTAAAACATCAATCAAAATCTGATGCTTCGGATTAGCAGACAAACTCACTATATACTCTTTGGTGGTTTCCTATGTTGGACTACACAGAGCATCTGGAAAACTGAATTGAAGCAAATGGCAGAACGTATCTGTTCTTCACTGTATGTGATCAACAACACAGCTATTTAAACAGAAATTCATTTTCCATTTAAAAGGATTTTTAATTAAGCCACCTAATAAAACAATACCAGATGACATTATACATGCCTTAAACTTTGAGTACAGATTTCTTACATTCCCAATAAACAGGTATGAAGCTTCTCAAAGAGCAACAGCAGACAAACGGGTTTTAACAAGGTGAACCAGATTCTGTGGGCAGTTGGGAGACTACAGAACGTAAACTAACTTTGGAACAGCAATGTCTCAGTAGTTTTCTGAGTGACATTATACCACACAATACTGAAAGACACAAAAGTTGATTCTAACAAAGTACTGTGCTGTAGCATCAAGAAGTCAGCAGATTCGATCAAAGAAGTCAACTTTCTCAAGCAGTAATTACTCAATACGTGTGAAGTGTCAGGACACCATATGCGACTCTTACTACTTAAGTAATCTCAGTAAAACTTTAAAACATCAGAATGGATCACATTTATTTAAGGTAGTGCTCCATTTTTAAAGTGTTTTGTTGCAAATCTCATGCAGGCAAAAGAATAATGAAAGTAAACTAAAGACTAAAAATAATACAGTTATTCTATACTTAATCCTTAAGGAATCTTTTCATATTATAAAAGGTAAAGGACACTGACCTTTAAGATCCATGCATTCAATTCTCTGAGCCAGGTCTTTAAAATCCTTAAAACAAAAAATATATGGCAAACAGCAGATTAGCAGGAATGACCATTCTCTACAAGTTATTCACCTTATGTTGCTTTATTTCAGAAAAATGGCAAATACTGAAAAAGAACTGACACATGAATGTATAAATATTATTGTGCTTTAAAACCTGTACTGATATGCAATACAGCAGTTTACATAAAACATCCAATACATTGCTACTGCTTTGGTCAGTCATGTCACATCAACAACGTTTCACAGCATCGATTCTCCTGAATTCTCTCTCATTGCACAAGCTTCTCCAGACGCATACACATACGTAAACACAATAAAAAGTTGACAGCCACTAGTAACACCCGGGTCAGTGGTCAGAAAAGTGGTAAGACAGCTGCAAGCTGCACAGCAAAAAATATTAGAAGGTTGTGAAATGTGGCTCAAGACGGACTAGGTAGGCAGTATTAGTGACACTGTGCAGCTAGGACTGCATCAGGAGGTGATTTACTGCAAAACAATGAGTTGCACAAAACACAGATAGTGTCACATTAAGCCATCTGACCACCTGGGCCCAACAGTGTGCATGTAACACACTCACAATGCTGCACATCCACATGCACAACCACACACTACCAGCTGCACGGGTGAAAGCCCAGACAAGGGCTACACTGCAAAGTCCCTATTGTGTTTATATTTTAAATAGGAAGGAAATGGGCAAACAGGACAGGCAGAAAGTGGGAAGAGCAAGTACAGGAATGCACAGGGGCACAGAAAGAGTGGCATGAGGAGGGAGTTGAAGATAGGATTTTTTTTGTCTGAGACAGGCAGCCATGGTAGCGTTGGGAGGTGTGGCTAGGAAGAACAGTATAGGTATAACAGTGGGTAAACAAAGACGGACAAAGGAGGCACTGATGTAAATTGAGTGGGGTGCACAAAGAAGGAACAGACAGACTGACAGAAGATAACTTGTAATGGAGAAGACTGGGCAGCAAACTAATAAGGGAAGTGACAAACATGGAAAGAGAACATCATGTTAGAGGACAGGGTGGGGTGAAGACTGACTGCCAAGCTGCACAGAACTACACCCAAAAGACGTCAGTCAGTCACCGCCATGACTGCCTTCATGGTTGGGTCCAACACTGGTGGGCCAGTGGTCATGGCCATGCAATGGTACAAATCACTTGCTGCCAATCAGGGTGCCCAGCATTCACCACAGCTGTCAGAAGGTCTTCCACTTCCCACCAGGTGACCCAGGAAGACCCCCCCCCCCCCAAAGACACCCATAGGAGTTCTCCACCTCCCACACAGGAAAAATAGCATCAGATAGAACCAGTGAACCCTAATGGTTGCAGGTGTTTTTTTTTTTTTTTGCCAAGCATACTTCTTCCTAGAATACTCTATGCCTTTTCATAGCAGTATTCTGCCATTTCAGTTTCCTTCTACCTCCTCTCACCATTAATGCAGAATGGCCTTAACCTGAATTCATGAATACACAGAGAAGTTCTAATGTCAGACTATTTGTTGATAAAACAAGTTAATCATTGCTCTTTCTATGATTTACTGTGAAAGACTGCCTAAAAAAACTAGTTTTAGATACACTCCCCCACTCAATGTCTCAACTCAAAGTTTCAGGCTTCCTGTTACTCACATCTGTGTTACCAACTTGCCTGTGGTCAACAGTGAGCCAGATGATGCCATCAAATATTGCAACCAACTTCTAAGGAAATAATGCAAGGTATCACATAAAGCCAAAATGGAAAACAGCAGACCGATGAATTTATTGCAGGCAGAAAACAAGTACTTCTATCATGCTTTCTTTACACGTCATTCTGAGCATAAGAACAAAAGAAAGGAAACAAACTTTATGGTGAGGAAAACTTTGCATCTATGTTGTCCTACAAAACCAGAGTGAGAATACAGTTTACAGTTAGGATACTAGGCTGGTCTTAAAAGTATTTATTTAGCAATTACAGAACTTGTTACAATAAGGAAATTGGGTGCATTTTGGTGAAAGTTTTCCATACTGATGGCTTCCATGTTTTTAAGTTTCATTAGGGAACATTCAATAATTTCTTCATATTTTTAGGACCAGAAGATTGCCAACGAGAAGGTGAGCATGGTGTCTTAGCAGTGTAAGAAATAGCAGTTTAGACCCACCACGGGAAGTCCTCCGGTCATTAATTAACATACTGCTATAGATCTATAGTTGAACGTTACTGAGAGAGAACATTTTTGCATTTTAAACCCCAGTCTTTCTGTCTGAAAATTGTGCAAGAAATTCAAACAATGGCTTAGTATGGCACAGACGAAGAACAACAAGGTACAGTGGTATGAAGGAACTGTGCTAGGTTAATAGTCAGGAGATGGGTATTAAAAAATAACATACAAAGAATGGGAAGAATAATAAGCAATTATTTTACTCCTGTATTGCACACCGAGTGGATATGAAAAACCCAACTACTACACATTTACACTGGCACAGTTCAAAGTAATGTAAGCATGGCTGTAAACATAAAGAAATGCATCAGCCAGCAAATATACTTCTAACAAGCAGCTGCCTTACATAAATACAGGGACATGGCAACAGAAGAAAAAAACACTGTCTTCTCAAAAAGTACTTTTACAAAACATAGCATGTTATTAATGGCTTATTGTCAAAACTGAACTCCACCTGCCACCACCATCACCTGGTAGATTGAACGTATAAGGAAAGCAACTTTATGCATTTGAACCCCTCCCCACCTCTATACAAAGTTTTACTATACTTAACTTTAGGCAGACTCAGCTAATGTCACAACTGTTGGACTCAGGAGTGTGTGTGTGAAAATGTCACTGAAGAGACAAACAGCAGAAGTATGTTATTTAAGCTTCTCAGCTGCAAAAACACACTGTGAAGCCTCTGAGAAATTATTCATTAAGGGAATAAATAGTCTCACAGAAGCAGACTCTAAATTCTGCACAACAGTGAGACATGCACAAGAAATGAGAGACAAAGCAGCATGTTTAGTCAAGCAGAAAGCACCATAACTCACTCAAATCCTGTTCCGGGGAATTTTTAAGTACTTAAACAGCCACTCAAAAGGCACAAAGACCTCTGAATGGCAGGGGAGAAATGATACAGTTTACTTAGTACAGCAGTACAGAAGGCAGAAATAGTGTTCTTTAGATGAATGGTAGAGAAAGAGCTTACTCATGGAATTATTTTTTCTACAGAAAAACAATAAAACAGCAGCTTCATTTCAAATGTTTTCAAGGAAAGAGACAAACTCTGCAACATGAAATTTATACAAAAACAAGGCATACACAAAACATGGATTATAAAGTTACATTTACAAAAAAGTACAGTTGTGTAAAATCTTGCCATAACAGAAAATGTCCTTCTCTTCACTGTTGCAATATTGTTTACTAAAAGGGATAATCTGCCACGGGTAGCCCAACATCTGGCCGGTATACCAAAAACAAAGAAGTTATGTTCTTACCATAACGTTCCATGTTAGTTGTCTTCTTCTCGCCTTCTTTCTTGCTGGATGGGTTCGGAGCCGACCTCGGCTCCGACTCGGCCACTCTAAAAGCTCGAGAGTTGGTTCCACCGGCTCGAGGCTCCCTTTACATCCCACAATGGTAGGCGTGAATTACCTCAGATCTCGTTTGTGAGCTAGGCCCAGCTAATAATAAAACCAGAAATACTGGAAAAGAGAGTCCACCTCTATAAACAAAAGGGAAGAGGACAGGTGACCTGAAGCCTGATCTAGGAAAATATGCACAGCAGAGCATATACCTATAGCAAAAGAGGTGGTAGAAAGAGAGGTCACAATCAAACTCCTCTAGGTCTGTCCAGGCCAGGAGGAAGGAGGGTGGGACGCAAGAAATAAGGCGAGAAGAAGACAACTAACATGGAACGTTATGGTAAGAACATAACTTCTTTATGTTAAGTTGTCGACTCGCCTTCATTCTTGCTGGATGGGACCGCGTCCCTAGCACCTTGTCCCGGGTGGCCTAACGGAACAGACTCTTGACAACAGTGGTACCAAAGTTAGCTCTATGTCTAGAAGCTAAATCTAACTTATAATGTGAAATGAAAGTGTGAGGAGTAGCCCAAGTAGCCGCTGCACAAATGGTGTCAATAGGCAGTCTGTCTTGGAAGGCTATAGAAGTAGCCAAAGCTCTGGTGGAGTGAGCCTTAGGTTTGTTAGGCAGCTTTTGGTGTCTAATTTCATAAACAATGGAAATCATAGATGTTAGCCATCTAGATAGTGATACCTTGGAAACAGAAAGTCCCTTTCTGCCTTCTGCATAAGAGACAAACAGCTGGTCAGTTTTTCTGAATTGTTTGGTCCTATCCAAATAGTACCTTAACTGACGATGAACATCTAGCCAATGCAATTTTTGTTCAGACCTATTAGAATATTCTGGAAAAAACACAGGGAGGTCAATGCTTTGATTTAGGTTTGACACAGAGGCTACTTTAGGTAAAAAGGACGGAGAATTAGTGAAAGACGTTTTAAAGGGGTCCGCAAAATTGCATAGTCGCATCCAGGCATGCCGGCGTAAAGCGACACCTGTCCCTGCGGCTCTGCTCGCTCCATCAGCCGCATATGAAAGGAGGCGCATGGAGGAGTTAGCTATAGAATTCAGGGTAGCCAGCTGTGCGTTCATCTTGTCCTGAAAACCCGCAGCCGTAGGATCCTTCAACATCTCACTCGCTTCCTTGATCAAGTCTCTTTGGAGACGAGTGAAATGGCATAGGTAGTTCAGCGAACGCATGGCAAAGGTCGCTGACGAAAACATCCGCTTCCCGTACCTGTCCATAGACCTAGATTCCTTACTAGGGGGATGGACAGGCACTGAAGGATCAGCTAGTTCCTTCTTGGTGGCAGCAGCTACCACCATAGCATCCACAGTAACCCCTTTGGTCAGAAATTGTTTATCAGTAGGTGCTGTTATAAACTTTGAAGGTCTCCTGGGGGTGGGGTCCACTGAGTCAGGAGCCGTCCAGGCCTTCTTTGCTACCACCTGCATGAGGGGGTCAAAGGGGGGGGGACACCCAGGAGGTGGAAGGGCGAGAGCCGAACGCCTCAAGATACACAGATTCATCCTCCGAAGGGTTAAGGGCTGGCCAATTTCCCCTCTGTTTAAGGATCTCTAGAATGTCTGCGAAGGAGACATCTTCAGAAGGGGAACGGGGGAACCCTCGGAATCCTCTAAATCTGTGTCAGAGGTGACAGACTCAGGTGAGTCTATGTGTTTCCTCTTACACTTTCTCTTCCTAGGGGGCTCCCCTGCCAAATCAGGAGAGGCCTCGGAAGAGGATGAAATCCCCACAGGGGATTCTTGAAGAGTTGGCTCTCTGCGGTCAGGGACGAGGGAGAGAGCAGACATCACCTGAGGCACCAAAGAGGGAGGGGCAGACGGAGCCGACTGTAGAGTTGAACCAGGTTCCAACACACTCCGCATGACCTCGAACGCACCCCCGTCAGGCAGAGCCAGAGGTCCCCGCTCCGAGAAGCTAAGAACCTCCCTCTGCACCGACAGAGATGGCTCCGAGGCCGATGTCGGAGGCGAACTCACCAGCGCCGAAGCACCGAGAGGGAGAGTGGGGTCGGACAAGGGTCCGATGCCACTCACCCCCTCGGAGCCGACGAGGGAAGTCCGGCGCCGAGATTCTTCAAAGGAAGAAAACGGAGCCGACGAAGGAACCGAAGACAATTGTATCGGCTCTGTCTCCGAGCTCAAAGGAGTCAGAGGAGGAATATTTTGAGGAATAGGCTGAAGCATCGACTGATGAATCGGGCTCTGAAGCATTTGGGCCAGTGCCTCGGACTTTAGAAGTCGACTCACTACCCTCTGAAGGTCATGATCCGAGAGCCTCGATGACCTAGAGGAGTGAGATCTATGGCTCCGTTCAGACAGCAAGGGAGACGCTGGAGCCGAATGAACGGAGCCAAGGGATGGTGACCTAGACCTCTTTCTAGATGTCAGCTCCGATGGTCTGATCAGAGCCGACCCAATTATTTCCAATACCTCGGCTCCAGCCGGAGCCGAGGGAACCACAGAAGCTGTAGTCAAAGACTCATCGGCTCCAGCCGGAGCCGATGTAGCAGTAGGTTTCGAAGCCTTAGGCCTCGACTCAGAAACTGGAGTCGAGGACTTAGAAGCCTTGGAAGGTTTTCCCGAGGTAGCAGTAAGGGAACCTTCAGGCTTAAGTAAACCTCTTAGTATTAGTTTGTTTTTTCTTTCCTGCAGGACTCTAGGGCTGAAGCCATGGCATACAGCACAAGAGTCCTGCAGGTGTAAAGGTCCCAGGCAGTACACACAAGAAGTGTGACCGTCTGTCAGAGACATTTTCTGACAGCACGAGTCACACTTCTTGAAGCCTGAGACCTTTGAATCCTTAGACATTGTTAAGGAAAGTGTAACCAAACACACACTCAAACACACTGATTACACTATACCCAAACTAAATATCAAACAATTATAACTAAAAATTATACTATCCCAAGTTTTAAGTTCCCTAACAAGAAAACACAAACACTCCCTAAGGGGATGGAAAGGCCCAAAGGCCCGAGGGAAGAACAAAAGTTCTTTGTGGAAGAAAGAGTGGAAAAAACAGGAAAAAGGAGGGTCTGAATCCACTAAACTAAGGGAAATAACAATAATGAATTAAAATAAAGGGGTTTAAGTAGACTATACTATTCTACAATAACTCACCTGAAGCCGGTAGAAACCCAAACACCTCGATCGCTGTAGCGGCAAACGAGATCTGAGGTAATTCACGCCTAGCATTGTGGGATATAAAGGGAGCCTCGAGCCGGTGGAACCAACTCTCGAGCTTTTAGAGTGGCCGAGTCAGAGCCGAGGTCGGCTCCGAACCCATCCAGCAAGAATGAAGGCGAGATAGACAACTTAACATCTTAGGTTTTCAAGAACATTGTACATCACACGTATGCTTCCCGCACATAGCGTGGGGAACAAAGGTGACAAACATACGTCAGAACTGAATAGTCCCAGGAGGAACAACAGTCCAAAGAGAGAAGCAGCAACATGTGCATTCACAAAGAACTGAGAAAAAAGGGGGAGGAGGGAGGGAGTGAATACTGCAAAACAGTGAAGAGAAGGACATCTATTGTTATGGTAAGATTTTACACAACTGTACTATGTCTTTCCATGTCACTGTTGCAGTATACTTTACTAAAGGGAGAGTAAAAAAGCTCAAGAGGAAACTTGGGAGGAGGGAGGCCCAGAAAAGCCCTAAGAAACATATGCAGAATAGCTCTGGTAAAGCAAACTCTTGCTCAGGAAACATCATCCAATTTGTATTGCTCAGTGAAGGTATGGACAGAGGTCCAAGTAGAAACCTCAAGGATGGAACTGGTATCCAATCCTTCGAAAAAAAGCACCAGAGGAAGCCACACTCCTTGAATAAGCCTTTACAGAGACAGAAAGGCTTTTTCCATGAAAGGAGTAACAAAAAGAAATGGCCTTACACATCCACAAGGAAATGGTCTGCTTAGAAACAGCCAAGCCTACAAACAAGAAGTTGGACAGAATTGCGAATGGCCTTAGTCTTATCCAAATAATGCCTGAGCTGTCTAAGCAAATCCAAGGTGTGAAGAACCCTCTCACTGGCAGACTGCAGAGAAGGAAAAAATGTGAGCAAATCAACAGACTGATTAAGAGGCAATTCATTAACCACCCTGGACATAAAAGAAGGATTGGTATGAAGAGACACCCTGTCTCTATGAAAAACCAAAAAGGGAGGAGCAGCCATAAGGGCCTGAAGCTCAGACACCCTCCTAACTGAAGGAAAAGGCCAAACGAAGAACAGTCTTCCATGTACAATCCTGCAAGGAAGCTGAAGCCGCAGGGTCAAAAGGAGCCAGAGTCAAATTTTCAAGAACAAAATTAAGGTCTCAGGAAGGAAGGATAGGTTTCCTGGGAAGCCTAATATGAAGGACAGCCTTAAGAAATTGTTTGACCTCAAATCTACAGGCCAAAGGAGGAGAAAGCAGAAATACTGAAATGTGAGCTTTAACTGAAGAATATGCCAACCCAGCATACAGCAATTCACAAAAATAAGCGAGAACCAGAGTAACCTTCATAGAAAGTGGATTCTGGTTATGAACAAGGCACAAGACGGAAAACCTCTTCCATTTGAGCACACAAGAGTTTCTGGTAGTGGGTCTCCTAGCCTCCCGCAGAACCCAAAGCACCTCCTCTGAGAAAAGGTGCTTAAAAGGAGTCAAAACCCTATCATCCACAATGTCAGGTGAAGAGTGGACAAATACGGATGGATGAGAGACCCCTTGTCTTGTGCGAGTAGGTCCATCCTGTCAAGTGACTGCCCTTGGCTAGGTGCAGGAGGAGGAGGAACCAATGCTGTCTGGGCCAAAAGGAAGTCACCAGCAAGATTTTGGGGGAGCCCTGCTCCACCTTGAGCAGGACACTCGATAGAAGAGGAAGGGGAGGGAGGGTGTAGAGAAACATCCCATGCCAAGAAAAAGACCGGGCGTCCACCTTCCATACAATACAACTTGGGGCTAGTGCAAAAACAAGGACGTTGTCTATTCAAAGGGGAGAGAAAAAGATCTAACAGAGGAGTATCCCACTGGTGGACAATATCCAAAAACACATCTCTGTGAAGCATCCACTTGTGAGCCTGTGTTATGGACCTGCCCAGACACTCTATGCTGTTTCTATTCCTTCAGAGCAAAACACTGTGGCAAAGAGTCACCTTACACTGAATAGCCAGACCCCAAATCTGAAGAGCTAGTCTGCAAAGGAGGTATGACCATGTCCCCACTCCCCCTTGCCTGCTGATGAACCACATCACTGTGGTATTGTCCGCAAACAGAAAAAGAGAAACACAAATATTTCCTAAAATGGGGATGAGTAGGAATGTGATAAGCATCCTTGAGATCTACAGAGATCAGGAATGCCTGAAGAAGAGAAAAAGGAAAAAGAGTCTGAAGGGATAGCATCTGAAAAGAAGGGATCTTCAGAAAGGTGTTGAGCTGAGAAATGTCCAGAATGGGCCTCCAGGTGCCTTCTTTCCTGGGAACCAAAAACATTCTGGAATAAAACCACTTCCCTTTCTGAGGAGCAGAAAAAAATCTCTAATCTACTAATCTATAATCTTTTGTTTGTCTTTTCGGCTTTCAGGGGTCACCAGAGCGGAACTCCAGTCCGCTAATGATTGGCAGCAGATTTTTTAAGGTGCCATGTTGCCAGCCTGATGCCCAACCTTCAGTGAAGGCACTCCCATTTACATGTCTTTCGAACGCCACTCGACCGCGGGGAAGACATGCAGATTCCACATAGAAGGCACTCCAGACAAGAATCGAACAGGAGAACCTCTTGCTGTGAGGCAACAACGCTACCGCTGCACCACCGTGACTTATTCTACTAATCTATAATTTACTGAGACAAAAGACTCTGAAGTACACATGGAAAAAAAAGGGCAGCTGTTACTGAGGAGACTGCAGAATGCCCAGAAACGGAAGAAGGGATTTCCACACCATGAAGTATCCCTGACAGATGACAGACAGAACCAAAGAAACCTGAGTGATCTTTAACTATTTAGGAGGAGAGAGAGAGAGAGAGAGACGAAGGGACAAAGGAACCTGACTTAGGATGGAGGGAACAGATATTCAGATAGAACCTGGCTTATCTTGGAAAGGAGATTTCCGAGTAGTAGGAGTTTGAGTAAGCTTAGCAGAAAGAGCCCATCTAGAATCCTTTTTACCTTTGGGAGAAGGGCGAGCCAGTCTATGCACAAAAGGTAGGTTTAGAAGTATAATTCCTTTGAAATTTAGGAATAGGGGGAAACAAAAATATGCTTCAATTTCTGCAAAGCCTTGCCCTTTTCTTGCAGGGACTTAAAAAGCTCAGCAGCTGCAAAACCAAAAAGATTTTTATAATCAAAGGAAGCATCCATCAATTTGGCCACAATATTATCAGGCAAAGTTAGGAGATGAAGCCACGCATAATGGCTCAACACAGAACCAAAGGCAGCAGCTCTAGAAGAAGCATCAGCTGCATCATAACTACATTTAATAGAATGGTGAACCACTTAAGAGGAGAAGCTCAACAAGGAAGTGTCCCACAGAGCTGCTAGGACCAGAAGGACAGTAGAAGGTTTTGGGGACTCCATATGGAGGAGTTCATAATACCTCCTTTGGATCTCAGACACCTGAATACAGTCCCATTTAAAGAATTCCATCATACAAAAGACAGTATCCCCCCAAAAAAGTTCCTCAAAGGGAAAATCTGGAGTAATGAAATCCTTCTCCTTAGAACCAAAGTCCAGTGGAGAAGGAATCTGAGAGGAGTAAGCCACGGATTCTTCACCAGAGTCCAAGTCCTCATCAAAAGATTCCTACTCCCTAGGCCTCTTAAGAGTAGAGGACCGAGGGGGGTGGGGGGTCAGAAACTCCCTAGGGAGGCTTCAAGGCCACAAGTGCATTACACAACCCCTGTGTTAAAGCCTTCCACTCATGCTGGGGATCTTTGGGAGCAAGGAAAATATGTTTAGTTTTCTGCTTCTTCTTTAAAAGGATATCAGCCCTAAAGATCTTAGGAGGTCTGGGCTCATGCCAACACTCAATCAATGTAGTAGTAATCTCACGAACAAGAATCTGTGGAACGCCCCTTGGTCCCACTAATATGATCAGCTGAGGGTCCCCCCTCAACATCCAAAACAAACATCTGCGGAGCCCCTGAGGAAGCCAGATCCATTCTGGCCTCTGACGTGGTGGTGGTAGAGGAATCCAACAGAACAATCAGACAGTCATCTAGGCTTTCAGCAGCCTCGAGAGAGAGACATCCAGGGGAGGTGGTTCAGCAGTTGCATTCCATTTTGGTTGTGTTCTTGGTACACAGCTGACTCTTGGGACGGGATGATTCTGCTATCACACCCTGTGCCAACAATTTAATACACTGGTTCTCCACATAGACAGAGAAGGAGGAGAGATGACTATGAACAGTCTTAGGGACAAACACTTGACAGAGCACGAAGTATGGTTGTGAGAAGCACGCAAAGCAAAAAAGGTACTGCTTGTGACATTTTCTGTTTCTGCATGACATATAAACTTGAAACCCAACAGAAAAATAAGACAAAAAGAAAATGGCTTTGTAACCAGCAGAAGCAAATGAGTGTTCAGACCAATGATCAAAGCTGGCATTCGGACTGGTAGCAAAGTAGTTCTGAGGCATGTACATCCGTATGTCACCTTTATGCCCTACGCAATGAGCAGGAAGTATACTTGTGATGTATGAGATTCTTGAAAACCTAAGGCTTTGGTATATTGGCCAGATGTTGAGCTACCCTTAGCAGGGGATCCCTTTAGTAAAGAATACTTTAACACTGACATGGAAGGAAATCTACAAATACAAGCAGCTAGCCAGAATGCAGAACTCAAGCAAATCAAATGATACACAAGATGCATGGTGAACACGTAATAAAGATGGGTGAAGGTACACAAAGACACAAGAAGAAAGAAGAAAATAGGGAAAATACACGAGTCAGGTGTTCAGGGGAAGAGTATTTAATGAACTCCAGGTTTGCCTTTTTGATAATGTCACACATGTATTGGATCTGGCAACACACAATTAACTGGCTCAAACTCTCTAGTTGTACATGTCTCCCTGTGGCAAAGTCATTCATTGGCTACCCGCAGTGTCAGTAGTCATCATCATCACCATCATCATCATCATCTCCCTTTCTCCATTATTTCACAGTTAAAGTGTTTGGTCAACTGCCACTTCTCTTAACACAGTGCCACTCTCCCATTTTCCTCTACACTCATCTCCAACTGTAACAGGTCTTTTCTCTCACTATCCAATGGCTGGAGGTCCTTAACTCCTCATTCTTCCTGTCTCTCCCAAAATCAGCCTCACCAAATTGTGTTCTGCTTCCTTGCAAATGTGGGCAAACCACTGATCTGCTCTCCTTGACTGCCCCTGGCTGGGACTACTATGGCTTCAGCTATGCTGTCCTAATTTCTTCCATACCTGTGTATCCAACTACCCATCCTAGGTACTTCATCTCCATCATCTTAAAATTTTCTCAGCTGCTCTGGCTTTACTGCCCAGGTTTCTGTACCATAAAGAAATATAGGTCACACCAGTGTTTTGGACATCTTACTTTTCAGCTTCTTTTGTGTTCTGTTGTACACATTCCCTGACACCAGCCTGACTGCAGAACCTTTGATTTTAACTCTGACCTCTTTAATCAGATTTCCCTTTTTGTCAACCACATCTTCCAGATACCTGAAACTGTTAACACGTTCTACCATTTCCTCCATCTATCCCAGTTTTCAACTTCTTTTGGACTTCACCTATTGGGTACCATGACCAGTTTAGTCTGTACTTTGATTCATCCTGTGGGCCTTAAATTTTGCATTACAGCCTCATTTGCTGAAGTTCCTGCACAGAATCTGCTTGCAGTGCTTTGCTGATCTGTCTTCATGACTGTTGATTGGTTGTTCACTGTTCATAAAACCACTGTTGCACACCCAAACTGTAGAGAGAGAAATTAAAGTTATGTACTCACCATAACTATGCATCTGTGTTGTCCATTTTTATTCTTCCTCAATGTATGGGTTACGGATCTAACCTCGGATCTTACTGGGCCGCATATCACAGACTTACGGATCCAACTCTCGAGCTTCCCCCTCTAACCATAATGCCCCAGCTAGCCTACAATACCTCGAGTTTGCTGCCTTAAACAGCTTAGATAAAGTAGGAAAATAACAGTATACTAGGGCTCAAAACTAAAGCTAAAGGTTACAAAATAACCAGATCACCACTCCAGAAAATGACAGGAAGGGGGAAGGAGGGTGGGGAGATGAAGAATGAAAAAGGACAACACAGGTGCATAGTTATGGTGAGTGCATAACATTAATATCCGATGGCTTCTTTTCATTCTTCCTAAAGGTATGGGACATAGTCCCTAGCTACGTGAATCTTGGTTGGCCCTCATGGAAGGATCCCCAAAAGACCACCTTATATATAAACAGCTGAGAAATGATACAAAGAAGTCTATTATGCTAGACAAAAAGAATTACTACTGTAATCTGCAACAAAAGCACCAAAATCAACCACAAAAATTCTGGTCAGGCATAAACAAACTTCTCCACCCAGGGCAATTAACTACCCCTACCCCCTTAACTACCCTCCAACAACCTCCTAAAATTGTTGCCAATACCTTTAACACTTTAAAAAAATTTCAATTTAACTGATTTTACTTTTAGTAATTTTGAATATGACGTGCTTAGACGTGGTTTGAATTTTGTTCCCACAGTAAGGGCTGACTACGGTAAGACCGTTTTGGACATAAAAAAATTCGTGAGGAAATTGAACCTCACTTATATTTTAAATGATGTTCCAGAAGTTAGAAACTTTTTGAAAAAACCCTCTGTTTATAACCCCCCTTTGACTCATACCATCAAAGTTTTTGAGCAAACCTGTTTGAACGAGCTTGATAAGGTGTTTGTAAGTCGTCCTAGGTTTAATCATAATTTAAATTACGAGAGGAAAGCTTTTAACGAATTACGTAATAAAAACAACTGTTTACGTTTTATGAAAAGTGACAAGGGAGGGAATATTGTGATAATGACACAGGAACATTATTTTAACGAAATGTCTGTTTTATTGAACAATCAGGACGAATACGAAATTGTTACCTTTTCTGAGATACAGAAAAAGGAGAGATTTATACATTCCATTTTATATGATGCTCTTATGAATAATGAAATTGATTTGGATGTATATGAATTTTGTGTAATTCATAAACCAAGGGTGGGGGTTCTCTTTGGAATCCCAAAAACACACAAAAGTATTACCAAACCTCCTTTTAGGCCTATTGTGTCTTCCCCCCATTCCGTCACCGAGGGGATTTCATTAATTTTAGATGCCACTTTAGGACCATTGGTGTCCGAACAAGTATCCTATATCAAAGATTCATGGCATTTTTTAAATAGATTTAATGAATTTGCTAACAAGAATATTTTTGATCCAAAAAAACATCTTTTGTTCACCATTGATGTGGTTTCTTTATTTTCCTGTATACCTCATGATGAAGGTACTGATGCTGTACGCACCTTACTAAGTAAACAGGGTAAATTTACTAGTGGCCAAGTTTCTACTATATGTAGGTTTCTTGACATTTTGCTGCATCACAATTTCTTCTTGTTTGGGAACACCTATTACAGACAAAAGAGGGGAGTTGCGATGGGTTCATCTGCAGCCCCCTCTTATGCCAATTTGGTTTTGTCTTGGTGGGAGGATTCCTTCCTTGATTCCTTGAAGAGTAGCTTCCACTTATTATTATATTTTCGATTTGTGGACGACTTGTTTTTTGTTATTGAAGGTGATCAAGCAGTTATTGATGATTTCCTTATTAAGATTAATCAACAGGTTGAATTTTTGAAATTTACCCTTGGAAGTTCAGGGTTATGCGTTCATTTTTTAGATGTAGCCCTTAGGTGGGACAGTGACGAACGTAGATTTAACAGCAAGATATATCGTAAAGAAACATTTACCAATAGTTATCTTCACTTTGACAGTGCTCATCAAAAACATACAATTAAAAACATCCCCAAGGGTCAATTTATTAGGGCCTGTCGATTGACATCATCCAAAAATGATTTGATGGATGAAATAGCCCTCATTAAAAAACTTTTTATCAATAGGGGGTATCCTTGTTATATGCTAGATGACATTATTATGTACGTACTTGGTCGAAGGGATACCCACTATCCGGCACTATTGGAGTACCATGGGCAAGATAATTTTGCTGTTACAATTGCTAAAACCTGTACAAACAAAGGGTTTGACGGACCTATATGTTCCTTGGGAATGAGTATTGATGGACAGGCTACAAAAAATTTGATTGTTAACAATTGGAAGATCATTCAGGGGAATGCTGACATTTTTAAAGTTCTCGGGGAGAAACCAAATTTTGTTTTTAGGAATACTTACAACATTAAAAGGGCTTTAGAAGGAACCTATCCCCTTACTACTAACACTCGTATTAGTAACAAGGGTGTTTTTCCTTGTTACAACTGCAATATGTGTAGGTTTTTGTCTGTAGGACCATTAATTGTCATTGAATCCCTTGATAGGACTTTTCAAGTACCTGAATACGTCAACTGTTGTTCCAAGGGGGTTATTTACATTGCGTTATGTTGTTCATGTCCAGCGTTTTATGTTGGAATGACGACAAGGTGCTTTAAAACACGTATTCGTGAGCATGTTTACAGCATTAAAACCCATGACGCCTCAAATGCCTTATTTAGACATTCAGTTGTGTGTGTGAATTTCAAAAAATTTTTATTTACTGTTGCTGAGGTTTGTAAATCAGATTTGAGGGGGGGGGGATTTAGGAATTTCGTTGAACAGAGGGAAGTTTTATGGCAGATCAGGTTAAAATCTGACCAACTCCCTGGGCTAAATGAGACAATTAACATCAAATGTTTCTTACGGAACAGTAAATTATGTATTGACAAAGGCATTATTTCAACCATGTTTATTTGATATGCACTAGCACTTTAAATTTAGACTTTTTTAATTAATGTATTTTTACCATTGGACCATTGATTTATTGGTGTACTATTTAAGTGGTGTGTTTTTTGCTTTTAAATGTATTCTGAAGAAGTCTCCCGACGAAAGCGTCTATTAAATTGGTATTACGCTATTTCCTTGTGGTTTACGTTTTGTTCTTACAACTTTCTTAAGAACTTGTCTCCTTGCCTTGGTTTTTTTGTCGTGCTTTTTGGTCTTAATTTACTGGTGGTATTTCGTTTGGACCTTTAACACTTTCTTTACAGAAACCGTGCAATCCCTAGCCAGTAAGCTATCTCTCTATGCCCCATGTACCCACCAACCCCATACCTGATAACAAGATCCCCATTAAGTTTGATCCAGTACCAACATCTTTTATTAAGTCTCTACTAAAAAACTGAAATCCACCACTCTTTCAGCAGACCTACTACCTGCAGAATATCTCCAAAAAGCCACTAATAAAATCGCGCACCCCATATCAATTTTAATCAATAGAACTATCCACGAAGCCTATATCCCCCACATCTGGAAAATCTCCCACATTGTTCCTCTTCATAAAGGGGAAGATTCCACTGAACTTTCAAATTATAGGCCTATAGCCATTCTGTCTCCCTTGGCTAAAATAATGGAAAAATTTATTCACAAGCAATTTCTTGCCTATCTGAATCAAAACACTCTCCTAGCCCCCTCCCAGCACGGATTTAGACCTTGCCATAGTAAAACCTCAGCCCTTCTCTCCTTCTCCCATACAATAAATCAAACCCGTAATGACAACAAGCTCTCCTCAGCCCTCTTCCTTGACCTATCCAAGGCATTTGATATAGTAAATCACCAGCTACTCTTAAACACATTAAAATCACTCTCCATAGATAACCTAGCAATTACCTGGTTCCTAAGTGACAGACAACAAGCTGTATTATGGAAGAATAACCTATCATCCCTTTTACCAGTCACCCTTGGAGACCTATATTAGGTCCCCTCCTATTCTCCATATTCATTAATGACCTGTACAAAGTCATCCCTGATGCAACTTGTATATGCAGATGACTCAACCCTAATCTACTCTGCCACCTCCCCCACAGATTTACAATCCTTGTCCCAAATCACTTTCAGCAAAGTAGAGAACTGGCTCACTGGTCACCAACTATTATTAAACCCAAATTATACACAAATAAAACCAAACTATTACTCTTCTCCCCCACTCGCAAGGTCCCCTTGCCACCTCTCACCATAATATCTAACAATGGTACCATAATTTCCCCAGAACCTAGTACTAAACTACTGGGAGTGATCCTCGACAACAACCTCAAGTTTGATGTTCACATAGACAAAACTATTAAAACAGTTAATAAAAAATGAGGCTCTTTATACAGATTAAACCATTCCTAACCCCATCTGCTAGAACTGTTATTGCCCATATACATCTGCTACCAACCCTTCTTTATGCCTCACCCATCTTCGTAAACCTAAGCAAATCAAGCCTCAATAAATTTACTAGGTGCTACAATAACATTGCCAGATTTGCCACAGGATCAGCTTATAGAACCCATCACTGCCTTAACCTTCAATCGTTAGACCGGCTTGAACTACCCCATCAACTGCAATATAACCAACTAATAGTTGTTCACAAAATCCTCTACCAACCAGACAGTACACCCATACTGAAAATTATTATTACCCCCTACAACAACCAAAAATTCCTTCGCTCTTCCAAAAATTTGCTAGTGCAAACTGTTAAAACCAAAATTCAGCTGGTGAATCACTATTCTCCAACTCTGCCGGTAAAAACTGGAACCTACTTCTTGCTGAACTCACCACGGACCCCTCCTTATCCCAATTTTAAAAAATCCCTTAGGAAATACCTAAAAATGCAGTGGCTTTGTCCCTGTACAAACCCTGACTAACCCCCACTCAAACATAATTCATAAATGAGAACCTCATTACAAGAATAGAACTCTGACTCTCCAACCGTTTTAAATTCTGTGTATCACCCACCTACTGGAAAGATTTAAAGTTAACACTACACCATGTATGATAACCACCTTTAATATATGTGTTTTCCTTTTTCAGATGGAATCTTTAACTATTTCTTTCTCAGCTACTTGCTTTCAACCTTTGCTGTGTGTGTGTGAGAAAAACATGCACCTGTGTGTATATATCGTTAAACAAATCTCAGTTTGGTGATAACTCACTGTAATAATTTCACTTTATTTACACTTGTTTTTGTACATTTGGAGCTTTCCTCCCAGGGCCTCTGCTGAAAATGGACCTGTATCCAGTCGGACTTTCCCGATTAATAAATGTAAAATAAAGAAAATATTCCACAGAGCTGACGAATCAAAAGCAGCTCTGCTTCTAGAAGTCAAATCTAGTTTGTAATGAATAATAAAGGTAAGAGCATTAGACCAGGTAGCTGCTGCACAAATGTCATCAACGGAAGTTCTAGACTAGAGGCCAGATGAAGTGGCCATGGATCTAGCTGAATAAGCCTTAGGAGGCTTTGATAGGGAGAAATCTTGCTGACTATATACAAAAGAAATGCAATTAGTAATCCATTCTGCCAAGGTAACTTTAGACACTGGTGATCTCAAGTCTGTTTGGTGAAAAAGAAACAAACAACTGGTCTGTTTTCCTGAAATACCTTGCCCTGTGTAGATAAAAATATAGTTGTCTATGTACATTTAAAAAGTAGCAGCGTGTATTCTACCTCATTTGCAAAATTAGTAAAGAAAACAGGCAAATGAATTGTCTGCTATTCGATTCAAAGGCTACTTTTGGTAAGGAATAAATTCCAGTGTAGCCAAAAGTAAAAACCACAGCGACTTTAATGATCCATACATAAAAAGTACAGTTTTGTACCTACCATAAATGTAGATGTTCGAGTGCTCATACAGCTGCAGTCATTACAGATGGGTTATCCTGCCGTCAGGCAGGTCCTCGGTCGGCCGAATTCCAAAGTCTAGGTCTGGCGTCGGTTGTCGTCGCTTCTTCCCTGACGTCAGTGCGGCAGGGGTATAAAAGAGGCAGCCAACGCCATTTTCTTCAGTTTTTCTTGCCCCAGATGTCAGGTGCCCCCAGAAGGAAGGCAAAACATAATGTTATGCAAACATGCAATGTTGATAAATCAAAAACAGTAGTTGCAAGCAAATACGCCATAAAAGAATACCCCAAAAAGGTTATATGATAAGGTGTTTGTCATAAGGCCTGTCCTAAGAGGGGATGGAGGGAGGGAAACCTGGACTGCAGCTGTATGAGCACTCGAACATCTACATTTATGGTAGGTACAAAACTGTACTATGTTCATCGTGCATACAGCTGCAGTCATTAAAGATGGGTAGAATCCCAAAGCTAAGTAAGGGTGGTAGGCACTAAGTGGAACTAGGAGGGGCTAGGATGCCCTGCAGGACTGCTGTGGCAAAGCCCGCTCTAGATTTTGAGTATAGTGGAAGGTGGTAGTGCTTGGAGAAAGTGTGCACTGAACTCCAGGTAGCTGCTTCCAAAATGTCCTTGGTAGGGACCCCCCTGAGGAAAGCTGCAGAGGTAGCTGTAGCCCTGGTGGAGTGGGATCTGATGTACACAGGCACAGATTTTCCATGAAATGAGTAACAAAAGCGTATGCAGTGGGCTATCCATTTTGAAATTGTCAGTTTGGAAATAGCCTTTCCCTGAGCACGTGTAGCATAGGACACAAAGAGCTGCTCAGATTTCCTGAATGACTTTGTTCTGTCCAAGTAATAACGAAGTTGTCTGTGAATGTCCAAGGAATGTAGTAGTCTCTCCCCTTTGTTCTGTGGATTTGGATAAAAGGTAGGTAAATGAATTGTCTGATTCAAAGCTACACTGGATACTACCTTTGGCATGAAGGTAGGGTTGGTTCGTAAGGAAACTCTGTCCTGATGGAAAATGATGAATGGTTGCACAGCCATGAGGGCCTGTAGCTCCGAAACCCTGCGTGCTGAAGTAATAGCCAGAAGGAAGGCTGTTTTCCACGACAAGTATTGTAGCTCTGTTGAAGAAGCCGGCTCAAAGGGAGGCAGGGTCAGCTTTTCCAATACGAAGTTGAGGTCCCAAGCTGGGACTGGTGGTTTCCGTGGGGGTTTTATATTTTTTGCCCCTCTGAGGAACTGCCTTAATAGAGGATGTGAGTATAAAGGAGGATCTGTATTGTATTGTGCAGAAATGGCTGAAGCGTGGATCTTGATGGAGGAGAAGGAAAGGCCACTGTTTAACATCTCAGCTAGGTATTGTAAAATTTGAGGTATATTTATTACCCAAGGATTCTGGTCCCTTTCTTGATTCCAGGAACAAAATCGTTTCCATTTGGCGGAGTAGGCTTTTCTAGTAGAGGGTCTTCTGGCCTCCAAGATGACATCCTGCACCTCCTTGGAGAGGAGAGTCTGTTGGGAAATTAAGGTATTCTCCATGCAGCTAGATTCAGGGTTTTGAGCTGGCTGTGAAGGGTTTTGTAGTTGTGCTGGGACAACAGAAGAGGAACTAGAGGTAGGATCCATGGTGGTGAGTGTGTCAGGCTCTTTAGGAGAGGATACCAGTGCTTTTGTGGCCAGTCTGGAGCAATGAGAATCATTTTTGGCCCCTCTGCTCTGGTTTTTAATAAAACGTTGGTCAGTAGAAGAAGAGGCAGGAAGGCATAGACTGTCAATGTTGTCCAATTGAAAGAGAGTGCGTCCACTTTCCAGGCCTGTGGATGATAGGTCCTTGAACAGAATTTTTCCAACTGGTAATTTCTGTGGGTAGCAAATAGATCTATGTCTGGCTGTCCCCATGCCTGAGTTATCTTTGAGAAGACTTGAGGATGCAACTTCCATTCGTGTGGGTCTGTCATATTTCTGCTTAAGTTGTCTGCCAGTGTGTTTTCCTTCCCTGGCAGGAATTGTGCCTGTAGTTGAATTTGTAATTCCAGTGCTGTGTTCCACAGGGTCATGGCTTGCCTGCATAAGGGGTATGAATGAGTTCCCCCCTGTTTGTTTATGTACCACATGACTGTGGTGTTGTCTGTCCTTATCAATAGCTGGCCTGGATAGAGTAGGTCTTTGAAGGTCATAAGAGCATTTTGCACTGCTAGCATCTCCTTTTGGTTGATGTGTAGGTGCTTCTCTTTTTGGGACCATCTTCCCTGAATGCACTGATCTGCCATGTGTGCTCCCCAGGCGTAGTCTGAGGCATCCGTTGTGATGACTTGAGTTGCTTGAGGTAAACAGAAAGGGAGACCTGTGTTTCTTTGGCATGCTTGAGCCCACCACAAAAATTCCTTTTGAAGACATGGAATGAGTGATATAATTGTTTCCAAGCTGTGGCTGTGTTGAGACCATAAGTTTTTTTAGGTACCATTGTAGTTTCTTCATATGCAGCTTTGCACATGGGATTAGTAGGATGCAAGATGCCATGAATCCCAGAGCCTGCAGGACTTTCCTTGCAGTTAGCCTGGTGAAAGTTGCCATTTTGTTGAAGTATTGAGACAGTTGCCCTTGTTTGTCTGGCGTGAGGTAGGCCATCTGGGTGGTTGTATTTAAGCTGGCACCCAGGAAAATTATCTGTTGAGAAGGTATTAGTTTTGATTTCTTTTTGTTCACTGTGTATCCCAGGTAGTTTAACAGTTTTATTACAAACGCCAGATGCTGCAATAGAATGTCCTTGCTGTCCGCTTGGATCAGGCAGTCGTCCAGATATGGGTAGATTTGTATTCTTTGTTGTCTGCAGAAGGCAATTACTGATGCCAGGCATTTCGTAAACACTCTGAGCGCAGTAGATAAGCCAAAGGGCAATGCAGAGAATTGGTAATGGGTTGAACCTGCAAGAAATCTGAGGTATCTTCTGCAATCTTGTCTGATAGGGACATGCAGGTATGCCTCCTTGAGGTCCAACGTTACCAGCCAAGACTCCTTGCCCAGCATGGGAAGAAGCTGCTGTAATGTGAGCATCTTGAATTTTGGCACCTGTAGATATGTGTTTAGGATGGATAGGTCTAAGATGGGTCTCCAATCTTTGTCCTTCCTTGGTACCAGAAATAGTCTGGAATAAAAACCTTGACCTTGTTCTTTTGCAGGTACCTCTTGAATTGCTTTCATATCCATGAGAGCGGAAATTTGTCTTTGTGCCTCTGCCCATTGATTTTGTGGCAGGTTTGGCAAGCCTCTCATTTTGGAAGGGTGTGAAAGTGGAACCTGTAGCCTCTGTCTATAATGTCCAGAATCCATTTGTCTTTTGTAACAATGTGCCAGTTTTTTGAAAATAATGCCAGTTTTCCACCCAAAGGTGCTGCCATTATAGCTTTGTTTGGCAGGCATAGGGGAAGTCATTGTGTCTGTTTTCTAAATGACTGTGATCTATCTTCTCCACCTCTTGGGGTTGGTGCTTGCCACTGTCTAGCTCTGTAAGATCCTTGAGGTTGTCCTCTACCCCTTGGGCGTCTGTATCTGCCCCTTTGAGGTCTGTCCGTGGCTGGAAAGGACCAATTTTTTGAAGGCCAGTTTCTGCTGAAGCGTGGAGGTTGCACCTGCAAGAAATCTTTCACTGTTTGCATATATTTCACTTTTTCCTCCATTTTCTTTAGTACCTCCTCAGCTTTAACACCAAACAATACATCTTTTTGAAGTAGTGCATCTAATAACTTTGCTTTGACATGAACTGGTAAGGTTTGCTCTTTGAGCCAAACATGCCTACGTATGACAGACCCCGTGACAGCAGCTCTACATGAGGCCTCTAAAGCATCAAAACCACACTGCAAGGTATGTTTACCCACTTTCTCTGCTCCATGCAACCAATCCTGCAACTCTTTCAAATCTGGTTGTTCTGTTTGTGTCATTTTGCTTTTCAGCTGAGATAACAAAAACTGTTGGTACTTTAACATATGAAATTGACAGTTTAATGAGGTTAAAGTGGCAGATGTATACACCTTTTTCCCCCACTTTTCTAATGCTCTGGAATCTCTCTCTGAAGGTAAAGGGTTTTTAGCAGTAGAGGCCTTTATTCCCTTGGAACCCTGTGAAATTGTTTCTGGGTCAGCAGTATGGCTTTTATAAAGGAACTGGTGAGAATCAGGAACCCGGTAATACCTGTCTGGTTTAACAGGGGCTGGAGGTAAAGAATCTGGATTAAGACTGGCTTCTGCGTACACATCATCCAAAATATCTAAAACTGGAGGGATAGCCAGGGGCCTATGCTGGGGGAGCAATAAAAATTCCCTGAGCCTTTTCTTGGAATCTGAGTAATCTTGGCCTTCCCAGTGGAACTGCTCCCTCAATGTATGCAGGGTTTCCCCAAAAGAGTAGTCCTCAGGGGGGGAGACCGAGGGAATAGACTCCTCAGCATCAGAGTCTTCAAAAGGGGAGTAGGCATAATCCTGGTCCTCAGAATGGTCTGAGGTAGTAGAAGCCTGGTCTGAGGAAGGGTAGTCTTCCTCCAGTCTGGGTCTTTTGTTAGAGGGGGGTTGAGAACCCTTGATGAGAGTTATCAAATCCTCAGCCATTTTAAGCATCTGTTTTTTAGGCATGGGGCCTTGAGAGGAGGTCTGAGGACCCTGTTTTTTAGTTTTCATGGCAGCTTTAGATTTAGTGAGGGATTTAATAGAGAAGGTGGTAGGCCTGAAGACGCCTTCAGAAATGGTAGGCCTCACTAAATTTTCAGTTTCCCCGCCAAGAGTGGGGTCGGTATCTGCAGTGGGAATGGAGACCGAAGAGCCTGCAACCTCGGGTACTGAAGTCACCGGTAAAATAGTTTCGTCGGTAGTCAGGGGCTGCGTAGGCGCCTCGCTGAGAACCGGAGAACCAGTAGTCGGCCTAAGCATGGTCTCAGTACTCGGTGCAGACCTCGGATGTCGGTCCTTGTCTTTGCGTCTTTTGCTTAAAACTGGCGTCAGTGTATCCGACGACATGATATAATTAAATTTTGTGCCAAAATAATGAAGGGCGAACTCCGCCCGGCGCTTAATAGTGCGCTTGTTGAACCTGGCACAAAAACGGCAGGCCGAGACGTCGTGGTCTAGCCCTAAGCAAGGTATACAGAAAGAGTGAAAATCCTTATGCGGTATTTGCTTCCCACAAGAAATGCAATTATTAACTTTGTCTGACATCGGTCTGAGGCAAGAAAAGTTTCCCCAACGGGGTACTTAGCTTTAAAGAAGACTTCGGCTGAAATACTTTCGTAAATCTCAGGAGCTGGCCGACCGGCACTTGCGAATTGCTTCTGCTTCGGGCACCACGCGATAAGAAAGACGGAAGAAAATGGCGTTGGCTGCCTCTTTTATACCCCTGCCGCACTGACGTCAGGGAAGAAGCGATGACAACCAATGCCGGACCTAGACTTTGGAATTCGGCCGACCGAGGACCCGCCTGACGGCACGATAACCCATCTGTAATGACTGCAGCTGTATGCACGATGAACATCAATAAAACCATATACTCGCATCTGTAACTGACTAAGTGCTTTCACCCATTAGAGGGCATCCTCAGAGTCAGTTATTTGATTGTTACAGATCGTTTATAAAGAGACATATATTAACATTAATTATTTAAAAATACTATATCAGGAGAGCCCTGTGTTTTAAGATGCAAGCCAAAGAGACAACATCATTAATGCCAGGTGAAGTACTGGCATCCAGTCTAACTTGCCATAAACACTCCTTTACTTCTAACATATTCTGATAAATCACTCCCAAAGTCTTTTTTAAATAAATTTATTAGAATACTATTATTTTAACATCATTCTTAGAAAAACGTGGTTTGAATCTGTTTTTTTTATACAGTAAAAACACATACATGTCATATCTCACATAGAGGTGTTTTTTTATAAAACAATTTATTTTCGGTTATGTACTAGAATTTAAATTCACAAATGATTTATAACTGCAATTGGTGGCTTAACCATGAAGGGTTAATATATGTGAAACTAACAGAATAATTATATATTACAATTATTTAATTGAACGTTTTTTCTCATTTGAGAATGTTAAATTGAAAGTCTCTTTATAAACGATCTGTAACAATCAAATAACGGACTCTGAGGATGCCCCCTAATGGGTGAAAGCGCTTAGTCAGTTACAGATGCGAGTATATGGTTTTATTGTTTTATGTATGGATTATTAAAGTCGCTGTGGTTTTTACTTTTGGCTACAATGGAATTTATTTTTTACTAGTTCATTTACGTCTATGTCAATGGTACTTTTGGTAAGGACAACTTGGTTGGTAGGGTAATTCTGTCTTTGTGAAAAACAATGCAAGGGGATTTGGATGATGCAGCCTGGAGTTCAGAACTTCTCCCTTCAGATGTAATCGCATCTAGAAATACTGTTTTCCCAGACAAATATTTTAAATCAGGTTTCAATGAAGGTTCAAAAGGTTGTTGAGTCAACCCCTGAAGCACAACTGTCAAACCTCAAGGAGGAGACAGATCTTTACTGGGGGCCTGAGTAAGAAGGTACCTTTTAGGAAAGCCTTGCACAATTTGGAGGAAGCTTTTTCTCCTGAATGATAATTTGATATGCCTGCTAATTGTGCTTTGATTGTTGAGAAACTAGCACCTTCTTGAAAAATAGAGGCTAAGAATTCTAGAATGCAGAAATAAGGGCAGTAAAAGGGTCAATTTCCTTCCTAAGAGCTCAAACTGAAAACATTTTCCATTTACTTTTGTTGATCATCTTTGTAGAAATTTTCTAAGAAGATATACTTCGAATCAGGGAGGAAAGCCTGGGTTGTCTAACTATTAACAGAACTGGAGAACCATACTGTTAATTTGAGACCTGAAATATTGGGATGCTTCATCCCCCAAGGTCTGGACTAGTGTACAGTGTTCATGGCGAGTACTAAAGATGAGACCGAAGGAAGGGAAACCACACTTGGTGAAGCCATAAAGGGGCAATGAGGATAACGGAGCTCTTTGACTGACGTACTTTCAGTAAGAATTTTGGAATCAGAGTTAATGGGGGATAGGCATAAAGGAGACTAGAAGGCCAAACGTGGACTACAGTATCTCTCAGCATCTCCCCTGAGGCAGAATTAAAGCAAAATACCTGCTGTTGTGAGGAGATGCAGAGAGATTGCTGCAAGGTTGGCCCCAACAATGGAAAATTTCCTCTGTCACTGATGGAGAAACCACTTATGAGGCAATAAAATTGACCTGCTGAATTTGTACCATAGTAAGTTGGATTTCCCAGAATGTGCATTGCCATAAGAAAGCAGTTTGTGGAGATCACCCACTGCCACACTCTCACTGTCTTTCAACAAAGGGGTAAGATCGGGTTACCCTTGTTTGTTGATGTACCAGACCAAAGACATGTTGTTGGTTTGTATCGCAATGGCTGCTAGAGAGAGAACATCTTAAAAGGCCTATAACACAAATAAAACTTCTCTCATCTCTAGGACATCAATGTGAAAATCGGTCTCTTGGGGGACCATGTATATCTTGGACTGTCTGTCCCAAGAAATGCCTCCACTCCCACTTGGAGGTGTTCGTAATGTGGGCACTGGAGGAGACAGAATGAAAGGATGGCCCAGGTAAATCTTATCCAAATACAGCCACCAACGAAGATGATATTTGCATATTGGAGTGAGTTTGATTGGGAAGGATAGAGGATGTTGCAGACTAGACCACTGAACAGCTAGTTACAGTCCACTGGAGGACACACATATAATAATATGCCAAAGGAAAAAGAAGTTATGTCCTTACTATAACATTCCATCCGTGTTGTTGATCCTCATTCATTCTTGACTGATTGGTTCGGTTCTGACCTCTCGGACCTGACTTGGCAGTTATACATAGCTTGTGCCAGCCAAAAAAAAAAAAAAATCTCTCGAGCGAAGGCTCTACTCTCTTCCCATTACCTCAGATTGCGTTTCCAGTGCAGTTAAGAAAATACAGAAGTCTACGGTATAAGCCTATAACATCGCAGGACTAGGTCCGAACCTCCAGGGTTATTTTGGAGGGGGGTAAGAGGGTGGGATGTCAAGAATGAATGAAGATCGACAACATAGATGGAATGTTATGGGAAGGACATAACTTTTTTATCTGATGTTATCAATCTTCATTCATACGTGACTGATGGAACAGAGTCCCCAGCTACTTTAGATCTTGGGTGGCCCTAAGGAAGGATATTCCTGAGAACAATAGAGCCAAAAGATGCTCTTCCCCTGAAGACCATGTCTAATTTGTAATGGGTGATAAAGCTGTGTGGAGCAGCCCAAGTTGCAGCTGCAGATATGTCTTTATTTATTTACATTTTTTTAACGGGAAATTCCGACTGGACACAGGTCCTTTTTCAGCAGATGCCCGGGGAGAAAAGCTCCACAGACAGACATGGTAGGTGGTAAACAATAACAATCAAGGTATGTGTACAGTAGAGGTGATCATGACATGGAGAAATACAGGAGCAAATTAGGTACAATTGAGCAGTAAGCTCTAATTACAACATTGAGAAAGAAGTAAAACACAGTGCTAAAAATGATCTAAACAGTAACTAGATAATAATAGACTAAATGAATAACTAAATCCTGGAAGGATTAACAAGCAGTGAGTAATCTTCAGTTCAGTTTTATAGTGATAGAGGGAATACTCTACCTAAATCTGGGAAAGCAGGGTTTATTAGATGGGGTTTGGACAAGGATAAAGCCAGTGAGAACTTAGGTGAGATTTAAGTGCAGTCTTGAAAAGACTGCAGGAAGGAAGGGTAGGTATGGTAGTGGGAAGGTTGTTCCAAAGCTTGGATATAGCACAGGAAAATAGTGCTTCACCTGCTGAGTTTTTGGCTTTGGTGACCGGGAGTAGACTTTTGTTATAGGAGTGTAGTTGTCTGGAAGAGTGGTAGGGTTGGAGAATTGTATGGAGCAATGGGATTCGTAGATGGTGGTTTACTACTTTATGAGCAAAGGTGAGTTGAGTTTGGTGTAAGAGTTGTGGGAATTCAAGCCAGTCCAGGTCTCTAAGGGAGACACAGTGGTGGGTGCAGTAAGAGGCACCAGTGTCAAATTTTGCAAATTTATTGTAGCAGGCTTCAAGTTTGTGTAGATCTGACTGTCTAAGATTTGTAAGTATAGGTGGTGCGTACAGTAGGGTGGAGATTAGTTGGGAATTGGCAATAAGAGATTCTTGCTGGTTTGGTGAGGTATTGGTGGCTTTTATATAAGGCATCCAGTTCTTTGTGAACTTTTTTTATTGTTAGTGATATGTGGGTGTCAAATTTGAGATTACTGTCAACCTGTACACCAAGTAGTTTTGTGTGAACTGTTTGTGAAATGGAGTATTATCCTTGGCTTGAATAGTGAAGTGTGGGGTGTTTGGGGTAGATTTGGAGGATTGGAAGATGAGGAGTTTGGTTTTATTTGGATTGAGGAGAAGCTGGAAATTAGATAGTCAGCTTTCAAATAAAGAGAAAGACTCTTGGGTGAACTGTTGGGAGTTCTGTTAGAGTTGGGGCTGAGCAGATGAGGGTGGAATCATCTGCATACTGTATGAGGGAGGCATGTTCAGTGGCAGTGTGCAGATTATTGGTGAAATGGGAGAAAAGTAGGGGGCCAAGGATGACGCCTTGGGGAACCCTAAGAGTAACAGGGAGACAAGTGGATAGATTGTTGTCCCAGATGACTGATTGCTGCCGGCCTTGCAGATAGCTGTGGAACCAGTTTATGGCTGGTGTGGAGAAAGAGAGGTCAGATAGAGCAGAGAGTAGTAGATTGTGTGACACACTGTCAAAGGCTTTAGATAGATCCAGAAATACAGCAGAGGAGAGGAGGCCATTGTTTTTGTGATGAAGGATAGTGTTGGTGAAGGAGAGGAAAACAGTCGTGCTGTGGTGTGTTCTGACACCATGCTGGGTATTGGAGAGGAGGTTATTGTTAAGGAGGAATTTGGAGACCTGTGAGTTGATGCACTTTTCGAATATCTTGGTGAGGGGGGAGAGGATGGCAATGGGGCGGTAGTTGGGGAGGTCAGTGGAGGGGAATGATGTGTGATATTTTCCATAGCATGAGTACATAGGATTCATATATGGAGCGGTTAATTAATATGGAAATAGGATAAGCTAGGACATCAGCTGCTATCTTTAGGTATTCAGCAGGCAGGTAGTAGGCTGCTAGTTTTGTGAGTTTTAGTTTTGTTAGAAGTCTTTTTATGTAGGAGGTGAGTACTGTGGAGAGAAAGAAGGTAGGGAGGGATGATTCTGGGTTGGGTGAGGGGGGAATTAGTGTAGAGAAGTGTTTTTTGTTAGCGATATAACAGATTCTGTGAAGTGCTTATTGAAGGAATCAACAATGCTACTGGTGGAGAGAGGGGTGGTTGGTAGGAGAGGTGCTTACTTTTCCTGGGCAGAGTAGAGAGTTAATTGTACACCAGAATTGCTTGGGGTTGTTTTGGGAGGAGTTTAGGGATGTCTGATAGAAAAAGGGTTTTGTTTGCTTTTACTTGCTTTTTGACCTTGTTGCATAGTTCAAGGAAGAGTTGCCTATCAAGAGGTTTTCAGTTATGCGCCAGCGTTGCCATGTTTTATCCCTGGTTTTCATAAGGCCTCTGGTGTTGTTTTGTAGCCAGGGGGAGCTCTTAGATCTGATTCTGGTGTTTCTCAAGAGGGCATGGGAGTTAAGGATGTTGAAGAAGGTACTGTTAAAGAAATGGACTTGCTTCATCTAGGTTGAGGTACTTTAGAGGTGACCAGTTTACGTTCTGGAGGGAAGAGGTGAAGGAGTTGGTGTTAAAATTAGCTTTGTTGTGAAAAAGTCTGTGGGTAATGGGTTTGCAATCATTAATGTGATTTTTTTAGTAGGAAGGTTGAGGATGGTCACTGAGGGAGTCAAGGTAAACAGCCTGCTAGGTAGGTGTGAGGGGCTTTGTTAACGAAGACCCAGCCAAGAATGGTGTGGTTATTGGGGTTTTTATTGATCCTAGTGGGGGTTTGTATTAGCGGAGAGAAACCATGGAGATTTAGGTGGAAGGTTGGATGGTTGCTGTTGCAGGATAGCCAATTGATGTTAAAGTCCCAGTCCCCGAGGGTGATGGTTTTTTGGGGTAGGGAGAGACTGGCCCAGTCTAGTAGGTTTTCAAGGGGAGGTATACTTTGGCCTAGTGGAAAATAGCACCCTAAAATGTTGATTAATTTTTTAGGGCTTAATTTGAGGGTGGTGTAAAGTATTTCTTCCTTTTCAAACTGGGGAGCTGATTTGGTGAGAATTTCAATATTGAGGTGGTGTTTGTACAACAGTGCCACACCTCCTTTATTTCTGGATAGTCTGTCCTTATGGAGGAGGTTGCATCCAGGTGGGAGTATTTCCTCACTTTTGATGTGAGGTTTGAGCCATGATTCGGTTAGGATAAGGATGTCAGGGGAGTAGAGGCTTATGTAGGCATGGAGGTCTTGGATTTTACTGCAGATGCTTCTGATGTTAAGAGACATAATAAGGAGGTCATTTGGGTTTTTGATGCTTGTGATTTGGGTGATGGGGGAGTTGACTGGAAGGGGGTTTGTGGAGATGTTGGTGTTTGTGGGGCCAGGGTTGGAGTGTACATTTCCACTGACAGCAAGTTTAGAGAGAGTGTTGAGAAAATGTTTTATATATGCAGTAAATAATTTGTTGTGTTTTATGGATATTTTGTGTTCAAATGTGGTGGGTGTTTGGTAAAGAGTAGTTGTACTGGGAGGAGGTAGTTTGTGGTAGGGGAAATGAAATTATGTAGTGGGTGTTTGAGGGGAGATGATGTGAGAGTGCAGTGGAAATGGTTGACTGCAGCTGTTTGGTAGGATGTAATGTAGGCTAGAATAGTGCAGGTGAGGGTAACAACAGTATTACCTAGTGGCATGGTTGCTTTGGGGAAAAAAAAAACATATATGGTGACAGACTACAAAATGAACACATATATGCCTGATATACAACTGGCACAACTACTGTGAGCCCCAAAATCCTGGAAAAAAGTAAAAAATGGAATAAATGGTCAGCGACCACAAAAAAGCATTCACTACTATGTAATGCCTAAGCTAACTTCAAAAAAAGAGGAGCCTAGACCCCCAAAAAACTTTCTAGCCCACTTGGGTTACACAGATGTCTAAAAATATTAAATAACACACCTTTCATGTATTAATGATCACTATTATAAATTGAAACCAGGAAAGAGTGAGTTCATAAACACAATTCAAACACAGCAAACCAAAAATGTTAATGTCCTTGTACTAATGTCCAATGTAAGAAACAGGAATAATAAATAGTCCCAATGTAGCCATAAATCAACGTTACTGGAACACAGGAGCTTATCAAGATGTCCCACGCTAATTAGTACAAAACAGTCAGAACAACACATGTAGGTCCATAAATAAATCAGAATAACGTAGAAATGGCCTGTCCCTGGTACCATCATAAATTGAAAAATACTAGAATCCGACATGAATCTATGCAAAAAGCACAAACATAAACTGTAAACTCCAAGCTAGAAACCATGCAACTTGCTGAATAGTCACGAAAACAACGAGGCATCTACTGATTTAGACAACTGTCAACTGCGGTACGAAGCCCCTGATGCAAATAGTATGAAACGTCCCCCAAAAATGAAAAACAGTACCTGGTAGAACTCCTGGAAAAAAATCAACAGTGCATATGAAAGCAGCTCAGGCAATAAATCACATGTTCCCCAAGTGAAGAGCTGAAATGAACATAATAAATCCTGTTAATGATGTAAACTGGACTGACACTAAAGCAACTGGAAGAACTCTACGTTGCTGAATTACTCATTGAGCAGAAAAGTAAAGTCAAAAACACCAGAACAGCCGAAATGCATTACTGCCAGTATCCTCAGTCCTGTTAACTCAAAAAGGAGAACTATAAATCCCACACCGAGACCAGGTCTCATAACATTCAGAGATCGGTGAATCAGCTGCAAAAAGGTCGACCTTCGTCACAACCCGTTAAGCTAAAAAAAATATCTAATGTTGAAATTTAGAGCCACCCTGCTGCAGTGATTTTCCAGGAACAGACAGCCAGGTTCAAATATAAAGTGGGTCTAGCTCCACTGTCCAACATTTAAACATCTCTGAATCACTCCACCATCTTGTTAGCCTTTTCCACTGTTCATCTCTCTCTTCAAATTAACCAAAGAAAAAAAGAAGTTAGGTACTCACCATACCATTCCATGTATGTAATCCATCTCGCCGAAAATTATTACGTGTGGGTTCGGATCCGATCCTCGGCTCCGACTCGGCCACTTTTAGAAAGCCTGAAAACTTCTGATTGGCTCGTGGCTAGGAGGTATCCCATGGTGCATGAGTACATTCCCCAGATCTTGTTTGCTACTAGTCTATCAGGATAAGACAGGAAAGGACAAAGGTCCGGAAGAATAAACTGTAATAAAGGCGCCCTTTATGGTACAAACCACTGTAGAAAAAGAAAAAAAAAAATTTCCAGATCTTCCAGGAAGGGGGCTGGTGGGAGGGTTCGTAATAATGTTCGGCGAGATGGACTACATACATGGAATGTTACGGTGAGTACATAACTTCTTTATGTTATGTAGTCCTATCTCACCTCCATTATTACAGGTGGGACAGCGTCCCTAGCATTTTGAATGGCTGGCTCACTGGAAAATACTCCTGAGTACCGTGGAATCAAACGAAGCTCTACCCCTGGAAGTTACATCCAATTTATAATGGGAAATGAAGGTATGAGGGGTAGCCCATGTTGCTGCTGCACATACATCATCAATAGGCGCCCTGGCTTGGAAGGCAACAGAAGTAGAAAAAGACCTGGTAGAATGCACTTTGACTTTAATGGGCAACTCCTTTCCCTGAGAAGTGCAAATGAAAGAAATACAATTAAAGATCCAGTTCGATAGTGTGACCTTAGAAACTGGCAATCCTATTCTCATCTCAGCAAAAGAAACGAATAGCTGTTCTGATTTTATAAATCCTTTGGTTCTGTCAATACAGAAACACAGTTGCCTATACACATCCAATTGATGAAATCTATACTCTGCTTTATTGGTGTGCTTAGGGAAGAACACTGGCAATTCGATTGTTTGGTTTAAGTGAAAATGAGAATAGACTTTAGGGATAAAGGAAGGATTGGTCCGGAGACAAACCCTATCTTTGTGAAAAATTAAATATGGAGGTTTGACTGATAGGGCTTGTAGTTGAAACTAGTCTGGCTGAGGTTATTGCTACCAGAAAAAGAGTCTTCCAAGAGAGGAATGATAACTATGGGCTCAAACTAGGTTCAAAGGGTGGCAAAGTAAGTCTAGAAAGGATTAGATTCAGATCCCAGAGAGGAATGGGATCTTGAACAGGAGGTCTTAACATCATGGAACCCTTAAGAAAGGATTTGCACAGTTTGTGAGACATAAGATTGGAACCATTAATCCCCACATGAAAATTGGATATTGCTGCTAGCTGAACTCGGAGTGAAGCAGCTGCTGAACCCTGGCGAAAGAGTTCTGAAAGGAACTCAAACAATAGTAATGGGAGCTGTAAATGGATAAACTTCTCTGTTACGTGCCCATATAGAAAATCTCTTCCATTTACTGTGGTACAATTTTCTAGTCGAATGCTTGTGAGAAGAGGTAATAATATGGGTAATGAGAAGAGGTAATAATATGGGTTACAGCTGGAGACAGATCATGAAGCCTGACTAGTGACGGAACTGGAGCAGCCATGCTGTCAGTTTGAGAGTGTGGAGACTGGGGTGAAGAGAACTTGACGTGTGTCAAGAGGTCTGGCACTGGGTCCAGAGTCCATGGATAGTCTAACAGGTGAGGCTCGAGAAAAGGGAAACAAATCCGACGAGGCCAGTAAGAAGTGATGAGGATCATCTTGCTTCCCAACAACATTGCTTTCTGTATGACCTTGGGAATGAGTGGAAAAGGAGGAAAAGCATAAAGGAGTACCAGGGGCTAATCGTGGACGAGTGCATCTCTTGGAGACTCTCCCGGAGGGGGGATGAGGGAGAAATAGGTGCTGCATTTAGTGTTGATGGGGCTGGCAAAGAGATCGCAACAGGGTTGCCCCACTTGTAGAAGATCAGACGGGCTACTTGCTGGTTCAAAGACCATTTGTAAGGTAACAATATTGCCCTGCTTAGCTTGTCCTCTATCATGTTGGATGTCCCCGGGGTGTGCCTTGCAATGAGAAACCATTGGGATGAAATCGCCCAGTTCCAAACTCGCAGGGCCTCTCGACATAAGGGGGTATGATCTGGTTCCCCCTTGTTTGTTTAGATACCAAACCACCGACATGTCTGTCTGGATAGCTATCGTCCCTAGAAGGAGAAAGTCGTGAAATGCTTGCAATGATAGAAGCACCGCTCTCATCTCTAGGACATTGATATGCGGATGGGCCTCTTGATCTTGCCATGTGCTTTGGACAGTCCTGCCTAGATAATGCCCTCCCATCTGGGAGGCATCCGTGGTCACACTGGCAATGGGTTGGTGGGGTACAAATGGAGTCCCTGTGGTAAGATGACCTGGCTGAATCCACCAGCGGAGATCTTTTTTGCATGAATCTGTGATCAGTATCTGGTGATGCAGAGGCAACTGCTGAAAGGACCACTGGGATGACAGGAACCAATGGAGTATCCTCATATGTAGTCTTGCTAATGGTACCAAGGTTATGGTCAACGCCATTGTTCCAAGAAGCTGCAACACCACCTTTGCTTTGACTCTCTGAAGTGGAAGTATCCTGTAAATCTGATGTGCAAGATTCTGTATTCTGTCTGTAGGTAGTCTGGCTATCATAGAAACTGTGTCTATGTTTGCTCCTATAAAGGTTATAGATTGAGTGGGCAAAGTTGTGGATTTTTCCCAGTTTATAGAGATTCTCAACTGGGAACAGAGCTTGACTGTGGAATCTTTGGATTGAACTAGACGATGCCTGGTGGTGGTGGTCAGGAGCCAATCATCCAGATATGGAAAGACTTGGATTCCCTAACGCCTCAAATGAGCTGTCACTACTGCCATGCATTTGGTGAACACCCGGGGAGCTGTGGTGAGACCAAAGGGCAGCGCCCAAAACTGGTAATGATTGGCTCCCAGCCGGAAGCGTAGGTAACTCCTTGATGCTTTGTCCATCATTATGTGGTAGTAGGCATCCTGGAGATCTATTGAGCACATCCAGCTGTCTTTCCCTGACAGAGGGAGTATGGATTGTAGAGTGACCATTCGGAACTTGGACTTCTTTACATACTCATTTAACCTGCTGAGGTCTAAGATGGGTCTCCAGTCTCCTGTTCTTTTTTGGAACTAAAAAGAACCTGGAGTATGTTCCGAATCCTGTCTGGTGTGCTGGGACTTTCTGGATGACTCTTTTTAATAGCAGCTTTTCTATCTCTATAGCCGCTTGATCCCTGTGATTGGGTGATACATCTGGGATACTCTTGGGAGGGCATGATGGAAGGGAAGATGGTATAGAGTAACCTCTAGTGATAATGTCTTGTACCCTCTTGTCTTGAGTGAGATTTTTCCAGGCTTCTGGGTACAAGGACAGGCGACCCCTGACCGGCTCCAGAGACGCACAGTCGGGTTTCCACATCAGGAACGCTGATAGGGACGGTCACAAAAGGAATCGTGACCTCCCTGATTTTGTGGGCCTCCCCTGCCTCTAGGACGACGTCTACCATTAGTTCCTCCTCCCCTGCCTCTGAAGGAGGAATCACCCTGTGTATCCTGGAAAGGTCTCTGTGCTTTCTTGAACCACAATTTACCGCTCTTCTGGCCTTTAGGGTAAGGTCTAGAAGGAACGGTAAAACGGGCTCCCACAGCAGAGAGAGTCTTTCCTTCCTGTTCACACCTGGTGAGGGTATCTTTCACCTTGGGTCCAAAAAGACAGGATCCGTCCATGGGGGCATTAGTGAATGTGGGCTTAAAGGGCTCAGCAAAGTTGCATAGACGCATCCAGGAATGTCTCCTTAAGGAGACTCCTGAACCCGCCGCCCTACTCGCACCATCAGCTGTGTACGAGATCAGCCGCATGGAGGAGTTAACAATGGATGCGAGAGTAACCAACTCAGTAAACACTGTCAGCAATAGACTATGACAGAAAAAACTTTACTAGAAGCAAAAAACTCCTAATAAGCAGTAATAATAATAATAAAACGGAACCACTTAGCCATGGCCAACCAAAATAAGCTTCCGACTGAAGACATGGCAAACGAGATCTGGGGAATGTGCTCATGCACCATGGGATACCTCCTAGCCACAAGCCAATCAGAAGTTTTCAGGCTTTCTAAAAGCGGCCGAGTCAGAGCCGAGGATCGGCTCCGAACCCACATGTAATAATGGAGGTGAGATAGGACTACATAACATCATAATATTAGCACTGGTGAGGAAATAATTATAACATCTGAAGTGGAAAAATAGTCGTATAAATGATCAATGTAGGGAAATGGAAGAAAATTGTCAAGAGATAACTCAACCTTTGCTAGTACCTTCTGTTCCAGTTAATGAAGGAAGTAAATTAGTGTTAACTAAATCCCTACATTTTCATAGCTGGTACTTGTCTTTTTTGTGAAGAGTTTCCACATTTCTTTAAAACAATGCTTCTAATACATACATTTTACTTTCCTCACCAAGTCACTCAAGTAAGACCTCAAAAGAACTACCAAAGAAAAGTACAGTTTTGTACCTACCATAAATGTAGATGTTCGAAGATCCACATTGCTGCAGTCATAACTTATGGGTAGTCCGCTGTCCTCGGTCGGCCCGAATACCAAAGTATTAGGCTGACGTCGGTCATGGGCGCTCAGATCTGACGTCAGAGCATCAAGGTATTAAAGCGCATGACCGACGTCATTTCCTCAGTCTTTTCTTGCCCCAGATGTCAGAAGGCCCTAAAAATAAAGGCAACAGCCGAAAATAGAATAACTCCCTAAAACCATGTACAAAAACAGCTACAACCCAAACCATACAACCACTCCAAACTACAGAGGGGAAGGAGGGAGGGTAAATTGGACTGCAGCAATGTGGATCTTCGAACATCTACATTTATGGTAGGTACAAAACTGTACTATGTTCTTCATCTCACATTGCTGCAGTCATAACTTATGGGTAGAATCCCAAAGCAGAGGTAAAGGGAGGCTGGCAAAATCATAAAGCATTGGGAGCTGCCAAAATGCCCTGTAAGACTGCAGTGGCAAATCCAGCCCTAGATTTGGAATAAAGAGGAAGATGATAATGTTTAGAAAAAGTGTGCACTGAACTCCAAGTAGTTGCTTCCAAAATATCTTTAGTAGCTACCCCCCTTAAAAAAGCAGTAGAAGTGGCAGCAGCCCTAGTGGAGTGAGGCCTGATTCCAGCTGGAATCTCCTTACCATGATGAGAATAACAAAAAGCAATACAAAGGCCAATCCATTTAGAAATAGTTTGTTTTGAAACAGGTTTCCCCTGAGAACCCAAAGCAAAAGAAACAAACAACTGCTGAGACTGTCTGAACCCTTTAGTCTTGCTCAAATAACAACGCAACTGCCTGTGAATATCCAAAGTGTGCAAAATTTTCTCCCCTTTATTTTGGGGATCTGCATAAAAAGGAGGCAAATGAATAGATTGGTTCAAGGCCACATTTGAAACCACTTTAGGCATAAAAGTAGGGTTAGTACGCAGAGATACCCTGTCCTTATGAAAAATTAGGAAGGGTTCAACTGCCATTAGAGCCTGTAATTCAGAAACCCTTCTAGCAGACGTAATGGCCAACAAAAAAGCAGTCTTCCAAGACAAAAACTTTAACTCAGCTGTAGCTGCAGGTTCAAAAGGAGGTAAAGTAAGTTTTTCCAACACAAAATTGAGATCCCAGGCAGGAGTAGGAGCTCTCTGGGGTCTTATGTTCTTTGCCCTCTAAGGAATTGCTTAAACAAAGGATGAGAAAACAATGGTGGGTCACAGTCATAGTGAGCAGAAATGGCTGCAGCATGAACTTTTATAGAGGAGAAAGACAAACCCTTGTCCAATAATTCTGTAAGATATTGAAGAGAAACACTCAAATCAGGCCTAGAAACATCAAAGCTCTTTGCTTTGCTCCAAATAAAAAATCTCCTCCATTTATCAGCATAAACTTTCCTTGTACTAGGCCTCCTGGCCTCCAAAATAACATTCAAAACTTGTTGAGGAAGCTGCGACCCCACAGGTTCTAAAACAGAATATGCCAGGCTGTTAGATGCAGGGACTGAATCCTGACATTGAGGAAATGATTGCCCTCCTGAGTCAAAAGGTGTGGAATCAAAGGCAAAGGGTAAGGAGGTTCCCGTACTAAACTCCTCAGCAGAGGGTACCAGTGCTGTCGAGGCCAGTCTGGAGCTATTAGAATCATGGAGGGCTTGTCTTGTCTGACCTTCAAGAGAACCTTTGGAAGTAGAGGCAGAGGCGGAAAGGCACAGACGTGAAGATTGCTCCAACTGAATGATAGAGCATCCACTTTCCAAGCTGTGGGATGAAACATCTTTGTGCAAAACTTTGGCACCTGGAAATTTAGTGGAGAAGCGAACAGATCTATGTCTGGAGTCCCCATATCATTGTCAACTGTCGAAATACATGAGGATCCAATTTCCACTCGTGGGGATCCACTATCCGTCTGCTCAAAACATCTGCTAAGGAGTTCTGTGCTCCTGGCAGAAACCTTGCTTGAAGAGTGAGTTGCAAACTGAGAGCAGTCTCCCACAAAATCATAGCTTGCCTGCAAAGAGGGTGCGAATGGGTTCCCCTTTGCTTGTTGATGTACCACATGACAGTAGTGTTGTCTGTTTGAATCAACACCTGCCCTGGGAGAAGTAAATCCTTGAAAGCCATCAATGCAAACTGGACTGCTAACATTTCCTTCAAGTTGATATGTAAATGTTGAAGTCTGGCAGGCCACGTGTCTTGAACCCATTTTCCATTGAGGTGTGCCCCCAAGCCTTGTCCGAGGCATCCGTCGTTAAAATCTGACTCGCCTCTGGTCGGGTCACAGAGAGTCCCTTGTTTAGGTGACATTCCTGAGCCCACCACAGAAATTCCTTTTGAATGCAAGGTATTATCTGAATGACAGTGTCCAGATCTTGGCAGTGTTCTGTCCAAACATTTTTGAGATACCATTGTAGCTTCCTCATATGCAGTTTGGCATTGGGAAGCACCAGAATACAAGATGCCATGAACCCCAAGGCTTGAAGGACTGTCCTTGCAGTCAGCCTGGACCGTAGAGACAATTGATGGAAGTAAAGTGAAAGATTCTTTTGCTTGTCCGGGGTCAAAAAGGCCATCTGGGAAGCTGTATTCAGTCTCACACCCAGAAAGCACATTTCCTGAGAGGGTACTAGACTGGACTTTATTTCGTTCACAGAATACCCTAGGCACCTTAGCACTGTCATAACATACTGTAGATGGTGAAGAAGCTCGTGCTTGTCTTGAGCAAGAATCAGGCAATCGTCCAAATAAGGATAAATTTGTATTCCTCTTAACCTGAAAAAGGCTATCACTGGAGCCAGAACTTTTGTGAATACCCTGGGCACAGTAGATAAGCCAAAGGGCAATGCAGAGAACTGATAATGTAAAGTCCCAGCCCGAAAACGCAGGAATCTCCTGCAACTGGGCCTGATAGGAACATGAAGATAAGCCTCTTTGAGATCCAGAGTTACCATCCAGTGATCTTTGCCCAACAGAGGCAGAAGTTGTTGCAACGTCAACATTTTGAATCTTGGAATGTCCAGATATGTGTTGAGGATAGATAAATCCAAAATTGGCCTCCAAGTGTTTCCTTTCTTTGGTACAAGAAATAGGCGAGAGTAAAATCCGAGGCCCACTTCTGACAGAGGGACCTGCTGTATAGCCCCATTTGAAGAAGTAAAGAAATCTGTTTGTGAGCCTCTACCCTTTGCTGAGGAGGAACGTCTGGCATGCCTTTGAAAGGAGGCAATGTGTGGAAATAAAACTTGTAGCCTCGGTCTATAATGTCCAACACCCATTTGTCCTGGGTGACTAGAAACCAATTTTGCTTGAAGAGTGCCAACTTTCCTCCCAAAGGAGCTGCCAGAGAGGAAGGATCTGGCAGCTGGAAATGCAGGTCATTGGGCCTGTTTACGAAAGGACTGGCCCCTGCCCTCACCTGTAGATTGTGCTGGTGAACTCCACGGTCTAGGCCTGAAAGAACTCTGAGCTCTGCCCCTACCACGTCTAGATCTACCCCTAGACTGCGAATCAGAAGAAGGGTAAGTCCAACCCTTAGCAGGCCAGTTCCTGCTAAACTTAGGGGGCTGCACCTGCAAAAAATCTTTAACAGTCTGCATAGACTTAGCCTTGTCTTCCATTTTCTTCAAGACAGCCTCCACAGGAGAACCAAACAAAACCTCAGACTGCAAAGGAGCATCTAAAATTCTAGCTTTGACATGCTCTGACAAATTCTGATCTTTAAGCCAGGCGTGCCTGCGAATAACTGAACCAGTGGCAGCCACCCTGGAAGAATCCTGTAAAGCATCAAAACCACACTGCAAAGCATGCTTACCCACCTGATCAGAGGCATGTACCAAATCCTGTAATTCCTTACACTCTATGCCCTCTGCCAAAGCATCCACTTTAGATTTTAACTGAGTAAGGAGAAAATTCTGGTACTTCAACATATGAAACTGGCAATACAAAGCCCTCATTGCTAAAGTGGAAGAGGTATACACTTTCTTACCCCACCTTTCCAAAGCTCTAGCATCCTTATCCATAGGAACTGGATTCTTTACAACAGAAGCCCTGACACCCTTAGGTCCCTGGCTAATAGTTTCTGTGTCGGCCCTAGGGCTCTTATACAGATATTTATGAGCCTCAGGCACCCTGTAATACCTATCCGGCTTAACTGGAGCAGGAGGCAAAGAGTCTGGATTAAGGGAAGCCTCAGAGAAAACGTCTTGAACAACATCCAAAACAGGAGGTATAGCCAAAGGCCTATGCTGTGGTAAAAACAAAAATTCCCTAAGCCTCTTCCGGGAATCTGAGAAATCCTGACCTTCCCATTTAAAATGCTCCCTCATAGAATGCAGGGTTTCTGAAAAAGAAAAATCCTCTGGAGGAGAAGCAGAAGGAGTGGAATCCTCTGCGTCTGAATCAGAATAAGGAGGAAAATCCTGAATGTCTTCAGCCGAAGACTCTGAGTAATCTGAAGCCTGTTCCAAACTTTCCATTTCTGGCTCCACCCTAGGCCTCTTATCAGGAGGGGGCATAGAACCCCTGATTAAAGTAATTAAATCTTCTGCCATTTTAAGCATGTGTTTTTTAGGCACAGAACCTGCAGAACTAGGACTGACACCTGTGGCAGGCAAACCAGGCCTGCCTTTGGAAGGTACCTTAGAGACAGAAGGAGAAGGCCTAACCACCTTAGGCAAAGAAGGGAGAACAACAACCGGAGAGGCTCAGCCTGACCTGACTCCTGAGAGGCCACATCTTGCAAAACCAACGTCTCCCCCTGAGACTCAGTTGAAACCTCGGCCGGTTCAACCGAATCCACCATAGTGTCTAAAGAACCGGCGTCCGGAACGGACGAGATCCGACGGCATATTGTAATTACACCGCTTACCGAAGACAAGCCTAGCACAATCTAACCTACGTTTAATGGTGCGCTTATTAAATCTAGCACAAAAGCGACACCCTACTACGTCGTGCTCAGGTCCCAAACAAGGAATACAAAGAGTGGTAATCCCTATGCGGTATCTGTTTCCCACAAGAAATACAATTATTCACTTTTTCTGACATCCGGAAATAACTGAGGCAAGAAAAAACAAAAATATTCCCCAACGGGGTACTTAGCCCAACTTGGTTTCGGTCTGAAACTCAGAATACGAAAATTTCAGAACGCCGAATGGCACTTGCAAACGCTGCTTCTGCTTCGGACCATGCGGCAAAAAAGACAGAGGAAATGACGTCGGTCATGCGCTTTAATACCTTGACGCTCTGACGTCAGATCTGAGCGCCCATGACCGACGTCAGCCTAATACTTTGGTATTCGGGCCGACCGAGGACAGCGGACTACCCATAAGTTATGACTGCAGCAATGTGAGATGAAGAACATCCTTAGAATGACAGACCGCTGAAGTGGAAACAGATCTGGCAGAATGTGCCCTAACTGTGGTAGATAGTTTGAGTTTATTTTGATTGTAGATAAAGGTAACAGTTACTAACCATTTTGACAAGGTGACCTTTGATACAGGTTTGACCAACCTGGGTCCTGAAAAGGACAGAAATAGTTGGTCTGATTTTCTAGAAGATTTCATTCTGTCTGTGGACGTCCAACAAGTGTAAACAGTATTCACCCTTGTTTGCAAAATTTGTGAAGAAGACTGGTAAGTCTATGGACTGGTTGACATTAGATTCTGATACCAGTTTGGGAAGGAAGGTGGGATTGGTTCTTAGTGATACTTTTGCTTTGTGAAAAATTATATAGGGATGTTTCAAACATAAAGCTTGTAACTCTGAAATTCTCCTAGCAGACGTGATGGCTACTAGGAAGAGGGTCTTCCAAGATAAAAACTTGAGGTCACAAGTAGCTGCTGGCTCAAAGGGCTGTCGAACTAGACATTGCAAAACTAAGGCCAAATCCCATGGCGCTACAGGATCTTTGAATGGGGGGGTTTTAAAGGCAGAGCACCTTTAAGAAAAAATTTGCATAATGAGTCATCAAGAAATGGTCATCAAAACCATTAAAAAATTTTGAAATGGCAGTCAAATGAACCTTAACTGTGGGCATAGAGACCCCCTATTTCAAACAAGGTAGCTAAATATTCCAGGACCTTATCAACTGATGCCGAGAAGGGCTCTATGTAGTTTGTACAGGTCCAAATTGAAAATCTTTTCCATTTGCTTAGATAAAGCTTTCTGGAGGATGGTTTATGGGAAGCCAGAAGTATCATTTGTACTGGAGAGGACAAGTTATTCTGCCTGGCAATTACTGGAATTGGAGAAACCAAGCTGTCAGTTTGAGATTTTGAAGACTGGGATGCACCAAGCCCTGAGGGTGAGACAGCAGATCCGCAGCTGGGTCCAGAAACCAAGGGTGGTGAACCAGATGAGGCCAAAGAAAGGGGAACCAGACTTGGCGGGGCCAATAAGGTGCAGTGAGTATTACTTTGCTTCTCAACCTTTGGCTTTCCTCAGAAACTGGGGGATCAGTGAACAGGGGAAAGGCATACAAAAAGTCCCACGGGCCAATCGAGAAGAAGTGCATCTCTCAAGGACTCCCCGTGATGGGGAATTAAGGCAAAGTAGCTGCTGCATTTGTTATTTATGGGACAGGCTAACAGGTCGCAGTATGGCTGACCCCATCAGTGAAAGATCTTTGTTGCTATGCCGAGACTGAGAGACCACTCATGAGGCAGGAGGATGCATCTGCTGAGCTTGTCCACAATTACTTTGGAGCTCCCTGGGACATAAGCTGCTATCTGAAAGCAGTTGGAAGCAATAGCCCATTGCCAAATCCTTACGGCGTCCCAACATAGAGGGTAGGATCTGGTTCCTCCCCGTTTGCTGATATACCAGACTACGGACATGTTGTCTGATTGAATTGCAATTGTCCCAAAAGGAAGGAAGGACAGACTGGAATGCTTGGAACGCTGAAAGTACTGCCCTCGATTCTAGGATGTTGATGTGCAAATTGGCTTCTTGCAGGGACCAAATGGCTTGAACAGTCTTTCCCAGATAATGCTACACCCCCCCCCCCACCCTATCTGGGAAGCATCCGTGGTCACTATGGCTTTGGGCTGAGATGGAAAAAAGGAACAACCCCATAGAATCTCTTCTGGCTTCATCTACCAAGATAAATCCTTTTTGCAACGATTTGTTATCAGGACTGGATGGGACATGGGATGCGTTAGAATCGACCATTGTGATGCCAAGAGCCAATGAAGCAGCCTCATGTGATCCCTCGCTACGGGAACTAATGTTATAGTTATTGTCATGATTCCCAGAGCTTGTAGTACCAGACGAGCAGTAACTTTGTTTTGGGAAATGATTACTTGAACTTGTAATCTTAGCTTCAACAGCCTGTGGAGAGGAAGGGAGGCTACACAGTACACTGTATTACTCTTGCTCCGATGAATTCCAGATCCTGAGTGGGAGCAAAGTGTGATTTTTCCTTCTTGACTTAAATGCCTAGTGTTTCAGCAAGATGTAGAACAAAGTTTATGGGGTAAAGCAGTAGATGCCTGGAGGGGGCAGTGAGAAGCCAATCGTCTAGACATGGAAAAACCCAGAATCCTTGTAGTCTCAAGTGAGCTGTTACGACGGTCAGGCATTTGGTGAACACCCTGGGGGCTGTGGTGAGACCAAAGGGCAGTGCTCGAAATTGGTAATGACTGGCTCCTAATCAGAAGCGGAGATAAAAATGGACAAATGCTCCAGAAGATATGTGGTAATACGCCTCCTGATGATCTATAGAGCATATCCAATCATTCACCTCCAAAAAGGGAAGGCTAGACTGAACCATGACCATCTGGAATTTTGATGTTGTACAAATTTGTTCAATAGGCTGAGATCAAAGATTGGTTTCCTCCCATCTTTTTTGGGATTAAAAAGAATCTCTAGTAGAATCCAGATACTATTTGTTCTGGTGGGACTACTTGAATGACTCTTTTCTGAAGCAGCTTTTGAATCTCTACTGCAGCTAGAGCCCTCTGACTGGGTGGAACATCGGGGATTCGCTTTTGGAGTTTTGGTAAAAGACTGAAGGGAATGTGGTAACTTTGGCTAATTATTTTCCGAGGGTATCATAAGCCAGGCTGAATGGTGCACAGAAAATATTCCCCTGACTGCCTCCAGAGGTAAGCAATCGGGCCACCATTCAGGAGCGCTGATAGGATTGTCCGGAAAAGTAATCACTGGAGCTGTGGTTACGGGTGGTTGCCACAGGGAGGGCATCTTCCAGAAGAGTTCCCACCTTTGCCCTGGGAGGGAATATTCACCACATGTGCCCCAAAGAGGCTGTTGGGACTTCTTGAACCACATTTTTCCACTCCTCTGTGATTCCTGGAATAAGGTTGTTGTGGAGTGGAAAATAAATGCCCACAGCAAAAAGGGTCTTTCCATCTTTTTCATGCCTGGCTAGTGCCTCTCTAACTTTTGGGCCAAATAATGAACCATCAACCGGAACGTTGATAAAGGAAGACTTAAAGGGTTCCGCAAAGTCACACAAGTGCATCCAGATGAGATGCCTAACGGCAATGCCTGTACCCCACTGATCTAAACGTCCCTTCGGCTGTATGAGCAATGAACCCCATGGATGAATTTGAGATAAACTCCAGGGTGGCAAGGTGAGAGGCAACCTTATCCCGAACCTTGTCAGATACTGCTTTCTGCAAGGGTGTCTGAAAGCTCAGTTATCAGATCCCTTTGGAGTCTAGTAAAGTATGCCAAGAAGTTCAAGGACCTGACAGCGAAGGTGGTTGATGCAAAGACCCGCTTCCCAAATCCATCCATTATCTGGGACTCTTGGTTAGGAGGTTGGACAGTAGAACTCTCCTCGGAGAGTTCTTTTTTGGTTGCCGCCGCCACCACCATGGCATCCACTGCTACACCCTTTGACCAATGGGGCTGATCTTCTGGGGCTGACAAAAGGCTGTATGGAGTTAGGAGCCTTCCACTCTCACTGAACAATTTGCTTAATTAGGTCATCAGCAGGCAGGGTCACCAAAGAAGTACACGGGCAGGAACAAAAAGCTTGCAGGAACACAGATTCCTCAGAGGATGTGTTTGAGGGCTTCCAATCACTCCTCTGTTTCAAAATTTCTAGGATGTCTTCGAAGGAGACATCTTCAGGGGTGACCAGGGAGAACCTTCCCCTTCATTGTAATCTGCGTCTTCTGTAACTGATTCTTCTGGAGAATCTAGGTGCTTCTTCTTGCACATCCACTTACAGGGTGGCTCCTCAGGGGGAAGTTCTGAGGAAGACTCCCAAGAGGAGGGAGTCAAAACAGGGATGTCTTGCAGCTCCTGTGCCCATTGTCTCGACACTGTAGACTGTAAGAACTGCGAACCATCAAATACATACATATGACACTCCGCTGAGGAAGGAGCCAGCTGGGAGCCTGCCGAGGGTAAAGCTCTCTCCATGATCTGGAAGGCAGGCCCGCATGATGAGGGATGGGAGCCTGGAACAGAGAAAGACAACCTAGGAACCGGGTCATACCCTGCTCCGATGGACTGCCTTCCAGAACGGGAGCCAGGGAGAGTTTAAAATTGCCATGGTTCCAAGAGCCAGAGACAAGAGTTGTAGAAACAACTGGAATGGTAAAAATGGCCTCAAAACAGACAGCCGAACCACGGCCCTGGGTGTACAATGGATCCGAAAGAGCCGAAGACAACAGAGATGACCCCAGTTCCAAGGTAAAGTCCACCGTTGGCACAGAGGTAGCTGGTAACAGAAGTGTCAAAATGAAGGGCTCCAATCCTTGGAAGGAGGTCGAAGGAGGATAAACTGGTGGAGTCCTAGGAGAATAAGCCCTGGCCCCGGGAGGGAAAGGACTGCGTAGGTGCAGGAAGACTCCTATCTGCCAAAAGTTGGTCCACCAATCAAACTAAGTTCACTTCAGAGAGGCTCCTGGAGGAACGATCAACATTCCCGAAGGAGAGTCAGGTCTATCAAGAAAGGGGCTGGGGAGCTGACCCAAGAAAGGGTCTACCAAAGGGGAACATCTAGTCCTGGGAACCATAAGTGATTCGACTTTCGGCATCATTGGTTGTGCAGAAGGGGAAGCCTGGACCAAATGAGAAATGCTGGAGCAGAAACTATTGGCGATGCCAAAGAAGTCGTCGGGGCTGAAGAAGTCTGCATCGGTGCAATGACTGTCGGAACAGAGGGGGACTGAGCCACTGTCGGAGCTGAAGCCATCGATTCAGTCAATTTTGGCACTTTAACTCTCGGTTCCTTAAAGGCAGATGGAAACTGTGATTTATGAGACTTTCTTTCCTGTCTGTGCCAAGGATGAGGATGGCACGGAATGACTTCTCTTTTTTTGTTTCTGGTTTAGAAGATTCTGAAGTCTCAGCCTTAGAGAGGGCTTCATCAAATGGACACTTTAACTTACCCTTTAGAATAAGCTCATTACATCTTTCTGCTAACATCCAGGCACTGAAGCCCTGACAAATTTTACAAACAATACCAAGGTGGGGGTGCCCAGACAGTAAACACAAGAAAGATGCCCAACTGAACTGGGCATCTTTCTACCACAATCCTGACACTATTTAAAGCCGGATGTTCCTTTTTGTTTTTCTGCCATATCCAGTCACACCCAGAGACACACTCAAAAGAGTAGAATGAGGAAAAGCAATAGAAAAATTTTTTTTTTTTTTTTTAAGAAATTACCAGGAATGGTTCTCAGCTAGAGCGCCTTCTGTTTGGAGATGTGCGTGAATGGGTGTACCTTCATTGAAGGTTGTGCGTCAGGGCTGGCAACTCGGCACGTAAAAATCTACTGCCAATCATTAGCGGACCGGAGTTCCGCTGTGGCGAACCCTAACCGGGAAAAGCCGAAGGACACAACAACAACCAGGAATGGTACAGTGGGAATACCCAAAAGGGTAAAAAGTGAAGAGTGTACCAACAATGGTATTTAAAAATTACTTACAGTAGAGAGAGAGACAGGGAAGGTACCAAAGATGGTAACAAGAAATACCATTAGGTAAAAGGCAGTGGGTAGAAATAGTAACAACAGTCAAAACACTCAAAATATAGTGAGGGAATCAAGAGAAATCTAAATAAGAGCTTACTACCAATTCATTAAGGAAAAAACAGTAAATAAAAGCACTTAGCTGAGAGTATCGGCTGACGCATCCAATTTTCAGAGTGGAAAAGAGATCTGAGCTAATGGGAAGAGGGGTACTGTGGGTTAGCGCAAGTTATTTTGGCTGGCGTGAGCTGTATATAATGACCAAGTCAGTTCCGAGAGGTTGGAACCGAAGCCATCAGTCAAGAATGAATAAAGAGTGACATCAGATCTAGCCACTGCTATCAAACACAGAGCCTGGAGAACAAGTCTTGCTGGAGGAGCAGGATGAACCAGAATTTGCTGTCCCTGGAACTTGATTGTATCCAGATGATGTGAAGGAAGAGCGGCACTCTGACTTCCTGTGTTCAAGTGGCCACCAAAGAACTCCAGGCTCTGCACTAGCTGAACTTTTGATTTGGAGATGTTGACTGAAATGCCTAGTCTTTGACAAAGTTGGAGCAAATTGTTCCTGGACTGTTCTATGAGAGGTCTGGTTGGGACAGTGATAAGCCAAGTCATCTAAATATGGAAACACTTGGAATCCCAGAAGTCTCAGGTGAGGTGCTACCACTGCCATACATTTGATAAAACACCCCGGGAGCTATATAGAGACCAAAAGGGCAGGTACCTGAACTGACAGTGAAAGGCTCTCAGCTGAAAGTACACAAATCTTCAGGATCATCTGTCTATCTTGATGTGATAAGTATGCATCCTGAAAATCAACTGAGCACATCCAACTGCCCTTGCGTAAAAAGGGCAGGATGGACTGAACCATGATTATTTGGAACTTTGACTTCTTCACTTAGGTTGCTTACATCCAAAATTGGTCTTGGGCTTCCTGTCTTCTTTAGCACCAAAAAGAACCTTGAGTTAAGTTCTGAAACTTTTTTGGTTGATGGGACCTCCTGGATGACTCTTTTGTCCAGCAGGTTTTGAATCTCTTGAGCTGCAACTTCTCTCTGAGTGGGACGTTGGGAAGCTTTCTTCTTTTGGTTGGGGGAATCTGGAAAAATGGTATGAAATAACCTCTGGATATTATTTTTGGCATCCAAGAATAAATAAGTTATGTATCACCATAACATTCCATGTGAGTTGTTCCATCTCACCTTCATTCTTCACTGATGGGTTCGGAGCCAATCCTCGGCTCCAACACGGCCATTTAGCAAAGCTCAAAGATTACCAGTAGCTCCAGACCAAGCCCCTTATCCCATGATGCATTGCTGGAAATACCTCGGATCTTGTTTGCTGCGTATACTATATGCTAGTAAGAGGACTAATCTCCCCAGACAGGAAGAAACATCAAATAACCCGGATGAAGTCAGTCTCCAGGTCAACCATCAGCCAGGTGGGGGAAGGAGGGAGGGACGTGAGAATGAAGGTGAGATGGAACAACTCACATGGAACATTATGGTGAGTACATAACTTCTTTATGTGAAGTTGTTCAATCTCGCTGTTCATTCTTCACTGATGGGTAGCGTCCCTAGCACCCTAAATCCTGGGTGGGTCACGGGAGTACATTTTTCAGGACTGTAGAACCAAAGGAAGCCCTGTCCCTAGTGGCCTTGTCCACTTTGTAATGAGCGATAAAAGTGTGAGGCTTAGACCAAGTGGCTGCTGCACAGATATTGTCAAGAGGTAACTTGGCTTGAAAGGCCGAAGAAGTAGAGACTGCTCTGGTTGAATGCGGCTTCACTTTATGCAACAACGACCTATTAGCAGATGAGTAAGTGTAGGTGATACAATCTGAAAGCCACTTAGAGTTGTTTTAGCCACTGGTCTACCTTTTCTGGCTTCAGAAAATGAAACAAAAAGTTGGTCTGACTTTCTGAAATCTTTTGTTCTGTCCAGATAATATCTAAGCTGTCTGTGAACATCAAGTTTGTGCAGCATGTACTCTAAATTGTTTGTATGTTTGGGGGAAAAAACGGGCAACTCAATAACTTGATTTAGGTTTGTCTCAGAACATACTTTAGGCAAAAAGGAAGGGTTAGTCCTAAGGGATACACTATCAGGAAGAAAAATCATATATGGAGGCTTGATAGATAATGCCTGAAGCTCTGACACACTGCGGGCAGAAGTAATGGCCACTAGAAAGATAGTTTTCCATGACAGAAACTTGAGCTCACAAGAAGATGCTGGTTCGAAGGGAGAAAGAATAATATGGGAAAGCATGAAATTCAAGCTCCAGGGAGAATAAGGAGTCTTCACTGGAGGTGTCATGTGAAAAGTACCTTTGAGAAAGGCCTTTGATAACTGGTGTTGCATAATATTCAGTCCATCAATACCTAGATGGAAATTGGATATAGCTGCTAACTGGACCCTAACGGTAGCAGCTGCAGCTCCTTCATGAAAAATCTCGGTCAAGAATTCTAGAATGGATGACAATGGAGTTTGGTAAGGATCAAGGTTTTTGTTAGAAGCCCAAATGGAAAATCTTTTCCACTTACTCCAATACAATTTTCTGGTGGAAGGTTTGTGGAAAGCCAACAAAATTTGACTTGTGTCATCTGAAAGATTATGAAGCCTGACTATACGGGGAACTGGAGCAGCTAAGCAGTTAGCTTCAGTGACTGCAAGGAAGGATGGAGATCCCCTGACGGGTGTGTCAGAAGGTCTGGAACTGGGTCCAGGGTCCATGGATCCTCCAAGAGATGATGGCAAAGAAATGGAAACCAAATCTGCCAAGGCCAATGAGGGGCTAAAAGAATGACGGTCCTTCCCAGTGACTTCGCTTTCTGTAAAAATCTGGGTATCACAGGAATTGGGGGAAATGCATAGAGGAGACCCGGGGGCCAATCGTATACGAGTGCATCTCTTGGGAGTTCTCCCGGAGGGGGGATCAGGGCAAAGTAGCTTCTGCATTTGGTGTTGATGTGGCTGGCAAAAAGATTGCAACAAAGCTGGCCCCATTTGCATAAAATCTTGTCTGCAATCTCCTGTTTGAGGGACCACTCATGTGACAACAACATTGCCCTGCTCAGCTTGTCCACCATCACGCTGGATCTCCCCGGGATGTGCATTGCCAACAGAAAGCACTGGGATGACACAGCCCATTGCCAAACTCTGAGGACTTCTTGGCAAAGGGGGTAAGACTTGGTCCCGCCCTGTTTGTTCAAATACCAGACCACTGACATGTTGTCTGTCTGTATAGCAATTGTCCCTAGAGGGAGAGAGCCCTGAAAGTACTGCAATGCCAGAAGTACCGTTCTCATCTCTAGGACACTGGTATGCAAATGTGACTCTTGATCCATCCATGTGCCTTGGGCAGTCTTTCCCTGAAAATGCCCCCCCCCCACACCCTATCAGGGAAGCGTCCGTGGTCAAAGTGGCTACTGGAGGGGGAAGTGCAAAGGGGCATCCTACTATAACATGTAGAAACGTCAACCACCACTGAAGATCCCTCTTGCAAGAGTTTGCAATCAGAATCATATGGTTCACTGGCAACTCCTGGTAAGACCACTGAGTGAACAGGAGCCATTGAAGAATCCGCATATGCATCCTCGCCAATGGAATGGCTAAAATTGCTGCCACTATCAAACCTAGTACTTTTCAAGACCTCTGCAGCTGCAGCTCTGTTCTTTGAAACCAGTGATGTGATGTGTTGGTGAAGAATTGATACCCTTTAGACTGGAGGACGTAGAGTGGTGGTTGAAGTGTCAACTCTGCCCCTATAAAGACGATATGCTGCATTGGCAACAAGGCAGACTTTTCAATGTTGACCATAATACCTAAGTGGTTGCAGAGTGTGAGTGGATTCTGTTGCCTGAATCAGTTGAAGCCTGGTGGTGGAGTTAAGGAGCCAATCGTCTAGGTATGGAAACACCTGGAATCCTAGACGCCTCAAGTGAGCCATGACCACTACCATACATTTGGTAAACACTCTGGGGGCTGTAGTGAGACCAAAGGGCAGGGCTCAAAACTGGTAGTGACTGGCTCCCAGCCGGAAACGCAGATGATCTCTGGATGGTCCGGCCATTTTTATGTGGTAGTACGCATCCTTGAGATCGATCGAGTACATCCAATTGTCCTTCCCTAAAAAGGGTAGTACGGACTGAAGCGTGACCATCCAAAACTTCTCTTTTTTTTACAAATTGGTTCAGTCTGCTGAGGTCCAAAATTGGTCTCCAGTCCCCTGTTTTCTTTGGAACCAAAAAGAATCTGGAGTACATTCCAAATCCTGTTTGGTCTGCTGGGACTAGTTGGATGACTCTTTTCTAGCAACTTGCGGACCTCTATGGCTGCTTGTTCCCTGTAACTGGGTGGAACGTCCGGGATTCTCTTGACGGAAATGGGTGGAGAGGAGAACGGTATGAAATACCCTTGGAAATGACGCTTTGTACCCATCTGTCATTTGTGATATCTAACCAGGCTTCTGGGTACAAAGATAAGCGACCCCCAACCACCTCCAGAGCAGGACAGTCAGGCCTCCTCTCAGGAACGCTGATAGGGTTGGCCAGAGAAATGATCTCTGTCACCCTGGTGTTGCGGACCCCCACTGCCGCGAGGGCAGCGTCTTCCATTATTACCCTCCTCCTCTGCCCCTGGAGGAAGGTTCTTCATGTGTGTCCCGAAAGGCTCCTTGGGCTTTACAGAACCACATCTTTCCTCCCCTGTGGCCTTTGGGGTAAGGTCGAGTAGGGGTAGAAAAGCTGACTGACAGCAGACAGAGTCTTTCCCTCCTGTTCACACCTGGTCAATGTTTCCTTTACCTAAGGCCCAAACAAGGATGAGCCATCAAATGGGGTATTTACGAATGAAGACTTGAAGGGCTCCGCGAAAGAACAGAGGCGCGTCCAGGCATGCCTACGAAGAGCAACCCCTGCTCTTGCAGCCCTACTCGACCCATCTGCTGCATATGATAGGAGACACATGGACGAGTTCGCAATGGAATTAAGGGTAGCAAGCTGGGCAGAAACCTTGTCATTGACACCTGCAGCTACAGCACCCTGAAGAGCATCTCCCAACTCCTTAAGGAGGTCTCTTTGCAGTCTGGTGAAATGGGTCAGATAGTTCAGTGATCGAAGGGTGCAAGTTGCTGAACTGAACATGCGTTTCCCATATCTATCCATGATCCTAGAATCTCTATTAGGAGGATGGATAGACGCAGAAGTTTTAAGACAATTCCTTCTTGGTGGCTACCGCCACCACCATGGCATCAACAGGGACTCCCTTAGACAAGAAGGTTTTATCAGCTGGGGCAGAGATAAACTTATTTGGCCTCTGAGGGACAGGTTCCATTGACTCCGGAGACTCCCATACCCTATAAGAGACCAGTTGCATAAGCTCATCGTGGGGTGGAGACACCCAGGAGGTGGAAGGTTGAAACCCAAAAGCCTTCAGAAGAACAGACTCATCCTCAGTAGGGTTTTTGGACTGCCAATCAACCCTCTGCCTAAGGATCTCCGCAAAGGAGATGTCCTCAGAGGGGGATCGAGGGACCCTTCTGACTCATCCAAGTCAGTGTCAGATATTAAATGACTCCTGTGGGGAGTCCGAGTGCCTCCTCTCGCGCACTCTCTTTCTGGGAACTTCCTCAGTGGGAACCTCTGGGGAAGTCTCAGAAGAGCAGGGGACGCCCAGTGGGGCTACCTGAGGCTCTGGGTCTCCACGCTTGGGGTGGCCGATGGAAGCAGAAGCAGACACTGGCATTTTAGGGGAAGAAGATGCCAGACCTGGTGATGAGGAAGTCTTAGGAGACAGTACTCACCTCATGGCTTCGAAGGCATCACTGCTCCGATGAGAAGGAGTTGATGTACCTGAAGGAACCGTGATCCCCTCCCGCATCGATGCTGTGGGCTCCGAGCCCGATGTAGGACCCGAGCTCACCCGTGCCGAGGCCCCGAGAGGAAGAGTCGGCACCGACAGGTCAGTGCGACTATCCTCCCCAGACCCGACCAGAGAGTGTCGGCTCCTAGAGTCTCCAGTCGGCGCCGAGGACAACCGAGTAGATGGAGCCGATGACATTGGGACAGGTGTCTGCTCCAAGGGTTCTACAACCATCAGGTTGGTCTCTTCTGGCTCCGAAAATCCACTATGGCTCGGAGGAGGAGCGGTCGATTTCTGGGTAAAAGTCTTCATTTCCGACACCTGGGTCGGAGCCGACAACAATTTAGCTAGGCCTGGTGCTTTTAAGAGCTTCTGTACCAGCCGGTCCATGTCCGAATCTGAAAGACTAACAGAGGACAAGGAGGAATGCACCGATTGTGCCGACTGGAGTAATGGAGAAGGAGATTCGGAGACCGGTTCCAAGGCAGTGTCCCAGGTCCAAAAGGAAAAGACGGTCAGCTCCGAAGACTGTGGAGTCGAAGTCAGAGCAAGTTCCACTTTCTTAGACTTCTTTGACTTAAGAGTCTGAAGAGGATTTGGAGGACTTCGATGACTTGCTGGCTCCATCCTGGTCAGTCAAAGCTTCCACAAAGGCGTGCTTAAGAGGACCCCGATCCACAAGCTTTTTCTTCCTCTCAGCAAGTACTCTAGTGGAAAAGGAGTGACAGATACTGCAGGACTCCTGAAGGTGCACCTCACCCAGATAATAAACACATTGAACGTGTCCGTCAGTGACGGACATCTTTTGTCCACAGGACATTTTTTGAAACCAGACTTAGGATGTCTGTCTTTATCTTCCGACATAATAAGAAACAAATTCTATCACCTTTAACAAGAAAGCAACTAAGAAAACACACACACAATATTAACAATGCCCAAAAGGCCACAATGTATATATAAATCTAAATATATATATAGAACCACACAAGAACTAACTGTATATTAGTCAAAAATACCCAACTGCAAAAGTGCACTAAACTACACTACTAAAGGCTGAAGCCCACACTAGCAAAGAAAGGCCACTAAAACTAACGAGGCCCAAAAAGATAGTACTATTCTGGATAAGGGAAACAGTAAGCAATAGAGTAGATTTGAAATATATGAAACTTTTTTTTAAGAAAAACTTGCTATTTTGTTGAAAAAGTCTCGAGCAGAGCTGGAAACCAAGAGATCAGTGCCACGGCAAACTAGATCTGAGGTAATTCCAGCAATGCATCATGGGATAAGGGGCTTGGTCTCGAGCTACTGGCAATCTTTGAGCTTTGCTAAACGGCCGTGTAGGAGCAGAGGATCACCTCCAAACCCATCAGTGAAGAATGAACAGCGAGATTGAACAACTTCACATCATTTGTTATAGAAGCCCAAGCGTCTGGATGCAAGGACAAGCACCCCTCAACTACCTCCAGAGGTGAGCAGTCAGATAATCCTTCAGGAGTGCTGAAAGGGTATATCTGGAAAGGAGTCTGGGAAACCCTTGGTTTTGTGGGTGCCACAAGGACAGATTCTTCCATTTGAACCCCCCCCCCCCCGGAAAAGTTGTCCTCGTGAGAGTCCTGGAAAGATACCTGGGATTTATGGAGCCATATTTTCTTGCCCCCTCTTTGATTATGGGAAAAAAGATCCTTGAGGGGTAGAAAGGCAAATCTCTATGGCAGCAGGGTCTTGCCTTCCTGTTCAATGCGGGAAAGCATTTATTTCACAGAAGGGCCAAACAAGGATGTTCCATCAAACGGAGCACTGATGATAGAAGACTTGAAGGCTCCACAAAAATCACATAACCGCATCCAGGCATGTCTCCTAATGGCAATGCCTGAACCAGCAGCCCATGAGTTATCCTCTGCAGCATGGGATACTAGCATCATGGACACACTGGAAATGAATAATAGAGTGGCCAGTTGTGAAGATGCTCTCTTACAGTCCTTCCACAGATGGACTCAGAGAGATTTGGAGAAAGTCTCCAAGGGAGAGAGAGGATAGTTGAAAAACTAGAAGAAATAGTTTTCTTGAGAAAGGAGCTACTCACAAAAAAACATGAAAACACCTGAACAAGCTCTGAGAGAAAATCCGCATCGATGCAAGATGGTAGTAAATGAGATCAGAGGTACTGTAGGCTAGCTGGATCATTGAGGGTAGAGAGAGGAGCTCAAGAGTTGGATTCGTAAGTCTGTGATATGAGACCGAGTCGGACCCATGGTCAGATATGTAACCCATATGTTAAGGAAGAATGAAAAGGATGACATCAGATGTACAACTTACATTTTTTTCTTCAGCTGAGGACCCAAAGTATTATGATGTGTGATACTATTGTTATTTAAAGCTCACCCAATGGGCAAGTGTATCAGAACCTGTGGTTTTCCCTTTTTGGATGTGGAACCTACTGTGATGACTTATGCTTCCCCATGGAGTCCTCCTCATACCTACAGTTGCAACATGCTTGCTGGACAGAGATCCCCAACCTCCTTAATTCTTCAGCACTGTTACACTCCCAGTCTGCCGACCAGTCTCGTATTCAGAGTGCTTCATTCTGCACATGTTTGCTAGCTTTTTAAAATACTGAGTTGACATCCTGTCATACACCTATGACAGCAAGTGTTCATCTATGCAAAAAATGCGACTACACTCTCATCTATTTTTCTTCTGTGTTTCATGAATTTCTTTCTATATGATTCAGCTTAAAACATTCAGATAAGCAATCAAACAATGAGTACAATTTAACTTAAAGACAGCACACATTGCTTTACCTATGAGAAGAGGAGTTAAGAATCTTCACCCATTGCTCCCGGTCAAGTTGGTGTTTATTACATACACTTTCAAATGCCAGCACAAACCTAACAAAGGCATTTACCACTTTTTACTTCCAAAGTAATTACAGTCTTCTAGGATTCAGCTTCCCCCTCCCCAGTACTGGTCTCTCTCTAAAGTACCAGTATTTTCCTTTCATACTGATACTGCTGTTTTTCTCTTGCTCTTTTTTTTTTATTCAGGTTGCTCTTGCTCTCGTAACACCTCCATCTGCTAGAACCTCTTAGCAGTCTCATTCCAGGCACTTCATCTTTCTGTCATTCCAGCTAAGTAGAGGTCAAATAAGATCATCTGGATTGTCCTTTTCCTGCGTATATCACATCCAAAGCATCTGCCAAACTGCATTCCAGATTTAGAGGGCTGTGTTCAGGCTGCCAACAGTGCTGCTATTATGTCCTCCTTGGACATACTGGCATTCTACATTCCCTTAGTCTTACACTCCTTAGTGAACTGTGACACAGACGTCTTAGCATAAGCTTTGTAACTCATTCCTTTCCATGCCCCTAAAACTATGCTACCTAAAAAAAAAATTATGTCCAGTGTATACATCTGTGTGTTTATCTTGTGGCTGTGCAGGTGCATGCAACTTTGGTGACAATTACTTCCCAAGCTAAATAATTATCAAGGGATCTTGTTCTGAAAATGTTATAAAAAATATTTGAAATAGTAGTAATGTTGTCGTTTGAAGTTAAGATGGAATCCAAATTTTTGTAAATTGTCAGGGTGTAAATTTATCAAAACAGTCAGCTGAAACCAATTGAGTAGCTTTCTTTTTCTCTTCAGAATAAAATAAACAAAGGCTATTAAAAACTTCTGGTGCAACTGCAGAGCTAAAATGAGTAAGTATCTGTATACAAATATATATTTTTATTTTATTTGTTTATTTAATGTTGCAACATAAAAATGGTTATTAGATTTTTTTTTAATTTGAGAAGCTACCATTTCAGTGTCGTGGAGCTCGGTCTGATAAAATTTTAAGTATTTTTTTTTATTCTGCTCATTTGCTCTCACCACTTGCTGATCATCAGTCCTCTCTCGGCAACTACCATTTTGGTACCTCGTCACAGAAGGTGACAGACGGCCGACAGGAACAATCATTAAAGCAGCCATCAGATGAGGATTGAAAGTTTTTCTTTCCAGTTTTTTGGTTACTGGCCTGTGTCATGGCACACATTCAGCTATGTAAGGAACAGGGCATGCAATGGGCTGTCTGCAATGAGCACCCCCCCCACACCTCACAAGGGATGCTGCCATCAGCAGCCCTACCAACAAACAGTGAGGCATGGCTACCCTGGTATCCATCATAGACATCACAACTTCACACGTGGCCACCAAGTGCATGCAGCCTTCACACCCTCTGAAAGAGGTCAGGAGGCCATGCTCCTTTACTTTTATCTCTTCCTGACCCCCCCCCAGCAACTGAGCAGCTAATCGATCCCCTCTGAGATAGTTGGGCTCCATATAGCCAGGCATTTATTTTATAGATAATATCAGCATAACTTCAGAAAATGTCTTAAGTCTTGAACCATTCTAAGCACACAGGCTTTTAAAGTCATGGGCTAAAATAGCAAATATCATGGGACCAGACCTTCTGAAAATGTTCAGCAGTCAAGGGGACAAATAATACGCGCGCGTGTGTGTGTGTGTGTGTGTGTGTGTGTGTGTGTGTGTGTGTGTGTGTGTGCGTGTGCATGCTCACATAGTAGACTTCTGTAAGTTGAGAAATCACGAAACAGAATCCCAGCACCATCCACCACAAAATGAGACTTCCTACCTAACAAATGTATAAGCTCACATGGTCTTGTGTACTGTTTGTGCTCCAGCATATTTATAATGGTGCACTAAGGAAACAACATGGTTTGACTGGCAAAGTAATTAAACAAAGGCTACAAGTAATTAAGGTTTGCACTGAAAAAGATTTCTATGTAATTAGCTGATACAGTATGAATCATTAAAATCAAATAGTGAGTTCTACACTGAAGGAGAGGGATCTGGGAATAGTAAATTTGAGAAAGAACAAGAGGCAAACTCTTAACAGCACAGATAATCTGCAGCCCCATCAAGCCATGTAGAATTCCAAATCAAAATTAGTGGTGCTTCCTCGTCTGATAAGTGTTACAACAGAAGTTAAAACAACCCTGATGATAAAAAGCACAGTTGTGTACACTTACCATAAATGTAGATGTTCGAGTGTATTCACTGTTGCAGTCATTACATTTGGGTTATCTACTTGCAGGTAGCCCTCAGTCTGCCTTGGGTCCTGCATCGGTTGCTGTCCCTTCTTCCATGACGTCAGGTCATCAGGGGTATACAACATGCAGCCGACACCATTACATCAGTTTTTCTTGCCCCAGGATGTCAGGTGCCCCCCTAATGGGAAGCAATTAAATATAAAAATACAATAGTATACCCCCAACAAAAAAGCAAATACACCACAAAGCTTTTAAGCATACTAAAGGAAAGTACAAGTATAGCCAAAAGATGTTAGGGGGCTGGAGGGAGGGTAACCAGGACTGCAACAGTGAATGCACTCGAACATCCACATTTAACTGTACTATGTTCTTCATGTTTCACTGTTGCAGTCATTACATTTGGGTGGATTCTCAAAGCTATGGTTGGGAGGAAGAATTTAAATAACATTAGGACCAGCTATAAGGCCCTGCAAGACTGCAGTGCGAAGCCAGCTCTAGATTTAGAGAAAACTGGCAAATGGTAATGCTTGGTGAAGGTATGTACAGAACTCCAGGTAGCAGCTTCTAGGATGTCCCTGCTGGTAGGGACGCCTCTGAGAAAGGCTGCAGAGGTAGATGTAGCCCTGGTGGAGTGAGGTCTGATCCCCTGTGGGACAGGTTTTCCATGGTGCTTATAGCAAAAATGAATGCAATGGCCTAGCCATTTAGAAATGGTTTGCTTTGAAATTAGCCTTCCCTTCTGCCCCTGCAGCAAATGCCACCAGCAGTTGTTCTGATTTCCTTTGAGGTTTAGTCCTGTTCAAGTTGAATCTAAGTTGTCTGTGCACTTCCAAGGAATGCAGTATCCATTCCCCTTTGTTCTGTGGATTGGGAAAGAAGGTTGGCAAATGAATGGACTGATTAAGAGCCACACTGGATACCACCCTTGGGCATGAAGGATGGATTGGTTCTGAGGGACACCCTGTCCGCATGAAAGATGATGAAAGGCTCCACTGCCATAAGGGCCTGTAAATCAGATACCCTTCTAGCTGAAGTGATTGCTAAAAGGAAAGCTGTTTTCCAAGAAAGAAATTTTAAGTCTGCAGTAGCAGCTGGCTCGAAAGACGGTAGAGTGAGTTTCGCCAAAACAAAGTTAAAGGTCCCAGGCTGGGGTTGGAGCTCTCCTGGGTGGTCTCAAATTTTTGGCCCCTCTGAGGAACTGCTTGAGCAGTGGATGAGAGAAGAGAGGAGGTTCTGTGTTATAATGAGCTGAAATGGCCGAGGCATGAATTTTGATGGAGGAAACAGACAGGCCCTTGTGAAGCATCTCAGTTAAGTATTGTAAAATCTGAGGTAAACTGGGCGCTGCTGTGCTCATCCCTTGAGATTGGTTCCAGGCACAGAATCTTTTCCATTTATCAGCATAAGATTTTCTAGTACTAGGCCTCCTTGCCTTTAAAATGATATCCATCACAGGTTTACTGAGGGATGGTAAAGGAGAGATTAGGATGAGCCAGGCTGCTAGATTCAGTGTTAGAAGCTGAGGGTGCAGAAAGTACAGTTTTGTACCTACCATAAATGTAGATGTCCGAGAGGAATGCATCTGCAGTCCTAACATATGGGTTGTCCTGCCTCAGGCAGCCCTTCGGTCGGCCGGATTCCAAAGTCTGGGTCTGGCCTCGGCTGATGTCGCACTTCACCCGACGTCATAGCTGCTGTGAATTGGGTATAAAGGCATCAGCCGACGCCATTTTCCTCAGTGTTTCTTGCCCCAGATGCCAGGTGCCCTCTAGGAAGGCTAAATTTGGATAAATGCAAATGATTCCAAACAGTAGAGAGCAAACAATATAAACATGTATATACATGTATACAAACAAATACACCATAATAGATTCCCCCAGCTAGTTACAAGATGGGCAAATACCCTAGGAGTACCTCAGAGGGGAAGGAGGGTGGGTAATCCTGACTGCAGATGCATAGCTCTCGGACATCTACATTTATGGTAGGTACAAAACTGTACTATGTCCTTCAAGGATGCATCTGCAGTCCTAACATATGGGTAGAATACCATAGCCAAACTGGGGGAGGAGGCACTAAGATGATTATGGTGTAGCTAAGATCCCTTGCAAAACAGCAGTTGCAAAACCTGCTCGGGATCTGGAGTATAAAGGTAGATTATAATGCTTGGCAAATGTATGCACGGAGCTCCAAGTAGCAGCTTCTAAAATGTCTTTGGTAGCCACTCCTCGTAGGAAAGCTGTAGTAGTGGCTGTAGCCCTTGTGGAGTGAGGTCTGATGTTTTCTGGAGATGTCTTTCCATGAAAAGAGTAACAAAATCTAATGCAATTTCCTATCCATTTTGAGATTGTCTGTTTTGAAATTGCTCTTCCTTCCATTCCTGTTGCATATGCTACCAGAAGCTGGTCAGTTTTTCTGTTGGTCTTGGTTCTGTCCAGATAGTAGCGCAATTGCCTGTGCACATCCAAGGTATGTAGTAGTCTTTCCCCCCTGTTCTGTAGGTTGGGGAAGAATGTTGGTAGATGGATTGCTTGGTTCAATGATACCCTGGAGACCACTTTTGGCATAAAAGTAGGGTTAGTTCTCAAGGACACTCTATCCTGATGGAAGATAAGGAAGGGCTGTACTGCCATTAATGCCTGTAATTCAGAAACTCTTCTTGCTGAAGTGATTGCAAGCAGGGAAGCAGTTTTCCAAGATAAGAATTGTAATTCTGCTGTTGCTGCTGGTTCGAAAGGGGGAAGTGTTAACTTTTCCAACACAAAGTTAAGGTCCCATGTAGGCAAAGGTGGCTTCCTTGGAGGCTTTACATTTTTAATTCCTCTCAGAAACTGCCTGAGAAGAGGATGAGAGAAGACTGGAGGATCCATGTTGTATTCTGCTGAAATTGCTGATGCATGAATCTTAATGGAGGAGTAAGACAGGCCATTGTGGAAAAGTTCTGCTAAGTATTCCAGGATGTTAGCTATGTTTGCTAATGATACATTTTCTCCTTTTGCTGCACTCCAAATGAGGTATCTTTTCCATTTGGCTGAATAAGTCTTCCTTGTGGAGGGTCTGCGAGCCTCCAGGATAATGTCTTTAACCCTCTGAGATAAATCTGGGTTATTTTGCTTTATGTAATATTCCAAGCAGCTAGCTGTAGTGTTTTCAAGTTTGGATGTAGGATCTTGTAGTTGTTCTGTGTTAGCAGTAAAGGAACTAGAGGTAGAGGCCATGCGTGTGTCCGAGACATGCTCCTCAGTAGCGGGTACCAATGCTGCCTCGGCCAGTCTGGAGCTATCAGGATGATCCTTGGGTGATCTTCTTTGATCTTCAGTAGCACTTTGTGCCAACTGAAGGATAGGGAGTCCACCTTCCAAGCAAGTGGGTGGTATGTCCTTGTGCAGAATTTCCTCAATTGGTGGTTGTGTGGGGATGCGAACAGGTCTATTTCTGGTAGTCCCCATTTCTTTGTAATGGTTTTGAAGATGTCCGGATGCAGCATCCATTCGTGGGCATCCGTGGTAGTTCTGCTTAAGGTGTCCGCTAGTATATTTTCTTTTCCTGGCACAAATTTGGCCTGGAGTTGAATGTTGAGGTTCAGGGCCACATTCCACAGGTCCATTGCCATCCGGCATAGAGGGTATGAGTGCGTGCCTCCCTGTTTGTTGATATACCACATGACTGTGGTGGTGTCCGTCCTTATCAGCAAATGACCCTGTTGAAGAAAAGGTCTGAATGTCTGAAGTGCCTGTTTCACTGCCAGCATCTCTTTTTGATTTATGTGTAGGTTCAGCTGGTCTTGTGTCCATAGGCCTTGTATACACTTGCCCACCATGTGTGCCCCCCAGCCTAGGTCTGAGGCGTCCGTGGTGATAGTCTGGCTTGGGTGAGGTTTGTGGAAAGGCAGACCTCTGTTCAACTGACAGGCCTGAGCCCACCACAGGAATTCTTGTTTCAGGCATGGTATTATTGGAATCTGGGCTTCTAGACTGTGCTTGTGTTGAGACCATACATTCCTTAGGTACCATTGCAACTTTCTCATATGCAGCCTGGCATGTGGAATCAATATTATGCAGGATGCCATGTAACCCAGGGCTTGCAGGACTTTCCTTGCTGTAAGCTGGTTCTGTGTTGTTAATGCCATGAAATAGAGTGGTAGTTGCTTTTGCTTTTCTGTTGTGAGAAATGCCATCTGATTTGATGTGTCCAGTTCTGCACCCAAGAATGTTATCCTTTGGGATGGTACCAGCCTTGACTTTTTCATGTTGACTGTGTATCCCAGGGCTTGCAGTAGTTGTATAACCTTTTCCAAATATTTTGTTAATTTGGTCTTGTTGTCTGCTTGTATTAGGCAGTCGCCCAGGTATGGATAAATCTGAATTCCCTGAAGCCTGCAATGAGCAATTACTGATGCCAGGCATTTCGTGAATACTCTGGGCGCAGTAGATAAGCCAAAGGGCAATGCTGAGAATTGATAATGCTCTGATCCTGCAAGAAATCGGAGGTATCTTCTGCAATCTGGTCGTATAGGGACGTGCAGGTATGCCTCCTTGAGATCTAGAGTCACCAGCCAAGACTCCTTGCCCAGCATGGGAAGAAGTTGCTGTAGGGTCAGCATTTTGAATTTTGGAACAATGAGATATGTGTTCAGAGCGGACAGGTCGAGAATAGGCCTCCATTGGTTTTCTTTTCTTGGTACCAGGAAAAGTCTGGAGTAAAATCCTTGCCCTTGTTCCATAGGAGGTACCTTTTCTATAGCTCTCATCCTTAGTAGATGGTTGATTTGTTCTAGAGCGTTTGTTTTTTGGTTTGGTGGTAGGTTTGGCTTTCCTCTCTTTTTTGGTAGAGTATGGAAGTGAAACCTGTAGCCTTTGTCTATTGTCTGTAAAATCCATTTGTCTCCTGTAATGTAATGCCAGTTTACGGAAAATAAGGCTAGCTTTCCGCCTAAGGGTGCTTCCAGTTGTTCCCTGGTAGGCGGTATCGGAGTCAAGTCATTGTGCCTGTCCTGTGGAAGTGGTCGTAGCTGGATCTGTGGCAGTACTTCTCTGGTTGTTAGGCTGCCACTGACGTCCCCTGTAGGCACCTCTGGATTGACCTCTGCCTCTTTGGCCTATTTCTGCCTCTCTGTGCTCTGGAGGTGTCTGGAAAGGACCAATTCTTCGAAGGCCAATTTCTACTAAACCTCGGAGGCTGGACCTGTAAGAAATCCTTGACTGTTTGGACCGATTTTGCTTTTTCTTCCACCTTCTTTAGCACTTGCTGTGCAGGGGAGCCAAACAAACTTTGTTTCTCCATGGGAGCATCTAGAAGCTTTGACTTTACATGGTCTGGTAAGGATTGCTCTTTAACCATGCATGCCTTCTAATCACTGTTCCAGTCATAGCTGATCTAAAGGAAGCCTCCAGTGCATCATAGCCGCATTTTAAGGAATGATTACTGACCTGCTGAGTGTTATGTACCAAATCCTGAAGGGACTTACGGTCTATAGGTTCAGGAGAGGACAGTTTTTATTTAGCTGGTCTAACAAAAATTCCTGATACTGAATCATGTGGAATTGACAGTTTAAGGCCCTAGCGAAAGAGTAGCAGAAGTATAAACTTTCTTACTCCATCTCTCTAATGCTCTACATTCTCTTTCAGAGCCGAGGCGGTTTTTGCTACAGGCAGCTGCTACAGCTTTGCCGCCCTGTGAAATGGTTTCAGGATCTGTAATAGGAGCATTATACAAGTGAAAGAGTGTGTCCGGGACCCTGTAATATCTATCGGGCTTGGCAGGGGCCGGGGGAAGTGAGTCAGGGGCAGTACAAGCATCATTATATGCATCATCAACAACTGTTAGTACTGGAGAAATGGCTAAAGGCCTATGCTGTGGTAAATGTAAAGAGGTCCTTAGCCTTTTCCTTGAATCTGAAAAATCCTGGCCCTGCCATTGAAAATGCTCTCTCATAGCATGTAAGGTTTCCCCAAAAGAAAATTCCTCAGGAGGAGAGGCAGAAGGAATGGAGTCTTCTGCATCAGAATCCTCATAAGGAGAATATGGGCCTTCTGGAGGATCTGAGTTTTCTGAATCATCCGAGGAATAGTCTGTAGAAACAGGATCCGGGGCTCTGCTCTAGGCCTCTTCTCTGGAGGGGGTTGAGAGGCCCTGTCTGGGTGAGGTTGGGATCCCCTGATCAAAGAAATGAGATCCTCAGCCAGGCTGAGCATTTGGCAACTAGAGGTAGGCCTGTGTGAGGGGGTTTTAGCAGGCAAGGCCTTAGAAGATTTAGCTGCTTTAGCCCTAGAAAAAGCCTTGATAGACATAGATGCAGGGGGCCTAGCAGCTCCACGTGCAGGAGTAGATACGTCTAAAGGAATAGTATCTGATAAATCCTGGGTGGCTGCTACAGCAGGGGTTATTTCAGTAGCAGATTCAGCCATGCTGAGTGAGGCCTCGGCTATCGGAGGCATGCTTTTGGCCGAAGGAAGAACCGAGGACTCGGTTTCAGCCGAAACCGAGACACTCGCGGTTGGCTTAACCGTGGTTTCGGCCGAAACCGCGGGCCGCGAGTGTCGGTCCTTTTCCTTACGCTTTTTAGCTAATTGTGAAGTCAGAGTCTCCGACGGCATTTTGTAAGCAAAAGCGGGACCAAAAAACTCCTCTGCAAACTCCGACCGACGTCTAAGTGTCCGTCGGTTGAAGGAAGCACAGGCTAGACAAGCTGATACGTCGTGGTCTGGGCCTAAGCAAGAAAGGCAGTAAGAGTGGAAATCCTTATGAGGTATTTGTTTCCCACAAGTTAAACAATTATTTACTTTTTCTGACATCGGCTGAGGCAAGAAAGAGTCCCCAACGGGGTACTTAGCTTTTTAGAAGTCTTCGGTAGTAGAAATCTCTGGATCTGACCGACCGGCACTTGCGAACAGCTTCTGCTTCGGGCACCGCGCGGCAAGAAAGACGGAGGAAAATGGCATCGGCTGATGCCTTTATACCCAATTCACAGCAGCTATGACGTCGGGTGAAGTGCGACATCAGCCGAGGCCAGACCCAGACTTTGGAATCCGGACGACCGAAGGGCTGCCCGAGGCAGGACAACCCATATGTTAGGACTGCAGATGCATCCTTGAAGGACATTCTGGTTCTCCTGCTGAGACAACAGGGAAGGAGTCAGAGGCAGGTGCCATGGGGATAACTGTGACACACTGCGCAGGAGGGGGTACCAGTGTTGGCGTGGCCAGTCTGGTGCAATCAAACTCATCCTTGGTTTGTCCCATTTGATTTGTAGTAGTACTTTGGAGAGCAGAGGCAGAGGAGGGAAGGCACAGACTGATAGGCTTTTCCAGCTGAAGAACAGAGCATCCACTTTCCAGGCTTGTTTGTGGGCAGTCCTTGTGCAAATTTTGTCCAATTGGTAGTTCTGGGCAGAGGCAAACAGGTCTATATCTGGGCTCCCCCATTTGCTTGTCAACATGTTGAAAATCCTTGGTTCCAGTTTCCACTCGTGTGGGTCCATGAGGTTTCAGCTTAGTCCATCTGCCAGTGTATTTAATTTTCCTGGCAGGAATTGTGCTTGTAGTTGCACTTGGCAGCTCAAGGCTGTGTTCCACAATGCCATGGCTAGTCTGCAGAGGTGGTAAGAATGTGTACCCCCCTGCTTGTTTATGTACCACATAACAGTGGTGTTGTACATCTTTACCATTAGTTGTCCTGAAAGAATGTGGTCCTTGAAGGCTGTCAGAGCATTCTGTACAGCTAACATTTCTTTTTGATTGATATGCAGGTGCATTTGACTTGGGTTCCATTTGCCCTGAATGCACTTCCCTGCCAGGTGAGTCCCCCATGCACAGTCTGATGTGTCTGTTATTAGGGTTTGGGCGGCAGGAGGTGGTGTGAAAGGTAGTCCCTTGTTTTGGTGGCAGGCCTCTGCCCACCAAAGGAACTCTAGACATAGGCAAGGTATGATAGGAATCATTGCTTCTAGATCCTGAGAATGTTGACACCATAGGCTTTTTCGATACCACTGTAGTTTCCTCATATGCAGTCTTGCATATGGAATTAGAAGTATGCAGGAGGCCATGAACCCCAAGGCCTTGCAGTATTTGTCTTGCAGATATAGCAGGGTTTTTGTGGCCACTTGTTTGAAGTAGGTTGTTAAATTAATTTGTTTCTCCGGCGTGTGGAAAGCCATCTGGGAAGTTGTATTCAAGCTTGCTCCCAGGAATATAATTTCTTGACAGGGTACCAGGTGTGATTTCTTTTTGTTTATGGTGTACCCCAGACAAGTTAGAACCCTTTGTACAAAGGCCAGATGATTCAAAAGTATGTCCTGGCTTTCTGCCTGAATTAGACAATCGACCGGGTATGGGTATAGCTGAATATTTCTTTGCCTGCAAAATGCAATAACTGGAGCTAGGCACTTTGTGAATACCCCTGGGCGCAGCAGAGAAGCCAAAGGGCAGTGCAGAGAACTGACAGTGTGTGTAGCCTGCTTTGAAGCATAGGTATATTCTGCAAGATTCCCTGATTGGGATGTGCAGGTATGCTTCTTTTAAATCTAGTGTTGCAACCCAGGCATCTTTGCCTAACATAGGAAGCAACTGGTGAAAAGTCAGAATTTTTTGAATTTTGGAATCTCCAAAAAGGTGTTTAGAGTAGACAGGTCCAGGATAGGACGCCATGAATTGTCTTTTCTGGGTACCAGGAAAAGTCTCGAGTAGAAACGTTGTCCCTTTTCCTCTTCTGTTACCAACTGAATAGCCCCCATGCTTAAGAGAGAAAGTATTTGTTTTTGGGCCTCTGCCCACTGATTTGGGAGTAGGTCTGGCCACCCGCTTGGTGTTGGCAACGTGTGAAAGTGAAATCTGTATCCCTGGGACACTATATTTAAAACCCATTTGTCCTGGGTAATGAGTTCCCAGTTCTTTGCATGAAGAGCAATCTTTCCCCCCAAAGGGACAGTCAGTTGATAAATGCTTGGAAATTTTAAAAGGAAGTCATTGAGACAGTTTACCATAGGGGGGGTCTTATTACTCCTAGATTTGGAAGTGGAGGCCTCCCACCGCTTAGTCCTGTGCGTACCCTGGGATTGCAGCCTGGGAGCTCTGCTGGATCTGGGTTTGGACTGAGAAGGTCTGGAAGAGGCAGGAAAGGACCAATTCTTGGAAGGCCAATGCCTACTAAATCTTGGAGGCTGTACTTGCAAAAAATCAGTTTGCATAGATTTAACTTTTTCTTCCATCTTTTTAAGAACTTCTTCTGCCTTGTTGCCAAACAGGCGGTCCTGGTTTAGGGGAGCATCCAGTAATTTTGCTTTAACATGATCTGGTAGGGATTGCTCCTTGAGCCAAGCCTGCCTTCTAAGTACAGACCCAGTTACAGCAGCCCTGCAAGATGCCCCTAAAGAGTCAAAACCACATTGCACAGTATGTTTTCCAACCTGTTCAGCTGAATGCAATAAATCCTGTAAATCCTTATTTTCAGCACAATCAAGAAACAACATAATTTTCTGTTCAAGTAATCCAATAATATGCTGCTGATACTTCAACATATGAAACTGTCAGTTTAAGGCCCTAATGACCAAAGTTGCAGAAGTATACACCTTCTTACCCCATCTATCCAGGGCCCTGGAGTCTCTATCAGAGGGGGGTAGGATTCTTGGTAGTAGTAGCTTTAATGCCCTTGGGCCCCTGTGAAATGGTCTCAGGATCCACAGTAGAATTTTTGAAAAGGAACTTGTGAGAGTCAGGGACCCTGTAACATCTATCAGGTTTCCTGGAAGCGGGAGGTAAAGAGTCAGGGGCCAAGCTAGATTCTGCAAATGCATCATCAACAATGTCTAGTACAGGAGGTATGGCTAAAGGCCTGTGCTGGGGCAGGAGTAAGAAATCCCTAAGCCTCTTTTTAGAATCAGAGAAATCCTGACTTAAACAGCGAAAATGCTCCCTGAGAGTATGCAAGGTTTCACCAAAAGAGAAATCCTCTGGGGGGGCAGAGGGAATGGCATCCTCAGCATCAGAATCCTCATAAGTAGATAAGGGTAAATCCTGGTCATCAGAGGAAACAGAAATTTCAGAATCTTGGTCAGAAGTATGATAAACAAACTCAGTCCTGGGTCTCTTAGAGGGGGAAGGCTGGCTTCCCCTGATTAGAGTAATAAGGTCTTCAGCCATTCTTATCTGTTTTTTAGGCATACAGGCCTGACCATGAGGTTTGGGCGTCAGTTTTTTAGGCATGGTTTAAGATTTGGGCCTTGAAGAAGAAGATGGCGTTGGTTTAATATGCAAGTCGGTAGGCCTGAATACACACTCAGAAGCCGGTGCCTGCACAGCGGCTCCAGACCCATCCAAGGTACAGACATCCGCAGGTTCCACAGTTGAAGCATCTCGTGGCATACCAGACTCAGAATGGGTCTCAGTAGAGGCCTGCGAATCAGAGGTAGTGGGTATCAGGGGCTGCAAAAGCGCCTCACTGAGTACCGGCGAACTGGCGACTGGCTTAGGAGAAGCGGCATCAGCAGCTTTGGACCTATGCAGACTGTCTCTGTCTTTATCTTTGCATTTTTTTCATAATGTCGGTAGTCGGAAGGCTGAACGAAGACATATCAAGATAATTGAACCGAGCACCAAAATATTTAGAAGCGTAAATATACCGACGACGGATAGTTCGTGGTTTAAATAAGGAACAAAACCGCTAGAGAGGAACGTCGTGGTCAGGGCCTAGGCAAGGAATACATTACGAATGAAAATCTTTATGAGGTATTTGCTTTCCACAAGTAATGCAATTATTTACTTTTACTGACATCGGTTAAGAGCAAGAAAAAGTTTCTCCAACAAGGTACTTAGCTTTTAGTTGAAGACTTCGTTTCTGAAACTCGAAAACGAAAATTTCAGGAGTTGGCCGACCGGCACTTGCGAACTGCTTCTGCTTCCGGCACCGCACAGCAAGAAAGACTGATGTAATGGTGTCGGCTGCATGTTTTATACCCCTGACGACCTGATGTCATGGAAGAAGGGACAGCAACCGACGCAGGACCCAAGACTTAGTTAATCAGGCTGACTGAGGGCTACCTGCAAGCAGATAACCCAAATGTAATGACTGCAACAGTGAAATACAAAGAACATCAGAGCTACATGATGTTAACAAGCAACATACGCTACAGACCTTGGTTTCACTCTCTCGATCTTTTATTTGCAGAATGTCCAAGTCACTTAACCAGGAGAAAGCTTTCCATCACATTAAAAAAGCACATTTACTTAGTGGTGCTTAACCCAGTTAATGTCACTTTCAACTTCAAATTTATTTACATGCTTACTAACTACATAAGTTGTATTGCGTAAAAAGTAAAATTAATTAAAGACTATAGGAAAGAGAAATTAAAAATTGTTAAAGAGGGTAAATAAAAATTGGCACAAATTGCCTATAAAACAGACCCCAAGATTTATGATCCCATCACAAAGAAGGGGTGCATTACAACAAATGGAAATATTACCCTTACTTGTATCTGCTTCAGCAATTTTGCTATAGGCTTACAATTCAATTTCTGGCAGGCCTGCTTGTAAGCCTCGGTTATTTCCGCCACAGTTGCATTCTGAGCTAAAAAAAAAAAAAAAAAAAAAAATTCAGACTTGTGCTTTAACTTAATGACTTTGTGAATCTACTCGCACATTAAACTATACAACAGATACAAAAGTTAAGTACTCACCATAACAACAGAGCTGGAAGGCGGTCCAACTTTAGGACGGATGCTACAGCCATCAGGATAGCTCACCAGCCAAAACTTTCTCGGCTAGCAGGGACTCTCTCTCTCCCTTCCTATCATGCACCACACATCTCTCATTCTCCAGTTCTGCAAACAGTGTGAGGTGGAGGAAAAGAAGAAACAAGCAGAGGAGGGAGAAGAAAGAGGCCGAAGAGACATTTAATATCGGGGATGGTGGAAGGGTAAATTTCAAAAGATGGACTTTCTTATAGACTCTAGTTAAGAATAGTAAATAATTTCTTCATCTGATAAAAGGAAGTCCCATCTTCAGTAACCTTTAGGAAAGCATTTTTATGTACTGCTAGGCAGCTACACTTATTGGAACAGGTTGCTAAGGACACAGTCCTGAAAGAAGATCTGGACCTGCAAACAATGACCATGTAATATTTCCTCGGAAAACACACTCGGATAAGGCCAAGCTGCAGCTGCACAAATATCACATAAGAATGAATTAAGGACAAAGGCTGTGCAAGTAGCCACTACTCCAGTGGAATGCACCATGGAAACTACAGGATGAAGCCTTGTGTATTACTTGTGACAAAAGTTAACACATTTGGTAACTACCTAGAAAAGGTGTGCCTGGAATTTAGTCTGCTCAGTCTGGACTTACCAAAGGGGAATAACAGTTGGAGATCTTTGCAGAAACACTTGGTTATGTTCAGACAGTACTTAAGCTGCATGTAGATATGATAAAGTGAAGAACGTGCTCAACTTAACAATACTACTGGGAAATGCAGGCAAATTAAACATACTAATCTAAGGGAACACAGCCATTACTCACATTATAATCAGTTGGTACATAAAATAACATATATCCTTTAAAGTGAAATGTGTTACCATCTTTTCAGTATGCAGATGCCATCTCCCAAGTTATGGCACTGAAAAAAAGGGAAATTATTATTTTTTTGTTTCCTTTTCTCAAGGAGTTTGGAGGACATTACAGCTAACACATTTAGAGAAAAGGGGAGCAGAGGATTGCCTCCATAAGAGGAAGAAGGTGTAGGAGTACAGACCTTTAACAAAAACGTTTATCACTTCTGTGCACTGCTATGAACCATGATGTCACAAACAGGCTTTACAGTGAAACTGTACACATCACAACTGAGAGCACCACAAACAAGGGAAAGGCAGCATTTTCATTTCAGATCCTGATTTATGCAAGGCTCTGTGGCAATCCAAGCCATAAAGAATGGGATCATTCTAAGTGGAAACTTTTCCCCCTGTGAAAAACTAAATAAAGAGGTACAAAACACCAAGCTGGTAACTAGAAACTCTCACAGCTGAAACAGTGCCTACAAAGTAAAGGACTTCATGACAAGAACTTCAAGTCAGTGGTGGCTATATGTTCAAATTAAAGAAAAGTAATCTCAAGCATGAAATAAATATTCAAAGGAGAGCCAGGGTTCGGAACAGGGGGTCAGAAGTACAACATAGCTCCATAAACAGGTCTTACAAACCCTTAATGAAAGCAAGAGATGTGGAGCTTAAACTAGAATGAAATTTGGAGGCAACCACCACATAAACTTTGATGGAGGAGTAACTGATACCAGAGTCAATCTCAGGTGATGTTACAATATGAATATAAAATGATTGATTGTACTAATTAGCCTAGTTTCTGTTTAACTCCAGGGTGATCCAATATCTGCCAACATGGGAGGACATGGTGAATAGACCATGTTGCTTTGAGAAAGATGGGATGCACCTGCCCCCTCCCCCTGGCTTTCAGATACTGACTAAAACTTTATCCACCCCCTTACTGCGTTTTTTAGGCAATGCCAAAAAGACAAACTACAACATAGTGAAAAAATCTCCAGGCAACCTTAAGATGTTGTTACTGCTCAGTGCTAAGAGCCTAAACAAAAAATTCTACACTCTTCAAGCCCTCCTCATTCTGGGGAATGCAGACATCTGTGCCATGACTAAGACTTGGTTTATAGCCATAAAAAAGTACTTTGGCAGTGCAAATCTATAGAGCTTTCTACACATTTAAACCAAAAACACAAACCGAGGCCAAAGGCTGAGGTGTCTTGAACTGCGGTAGCAAAAAACATACCTCCAGGTTGGTTAAACCAGATACCTTGGAGCTCATCCACATGCAAGTCACCACAGATCAGGTCCCTCACCTTATCATGGCTAGCTAAAGGTCACCATCTATACCCTTAGAGTCTCATAATTCTTACCTAAACTTACTAGAGGAGCTCACCATCCAACTAAACCCCTCTACAGACTTGGAAACATACACTGCTTCAAACTCATAGCACAACGCTTCCTGAACTTTATTAACACAAATACCCTGGAACAGACCGTATACAAATGGCTGCAAAGAGGTTGCCATACTTAGCAGACGTAAACCCAAAACAAACACCAAATACAAACCCCATTGATGGAATCCTCATCTAAACAAGGCATATAATATAAGAACAAAACTCATGGCCAAAATCAATAAGATAAACTCCCTTAAAGGCATGTGCTCGCTTATGCAACTAAACAAGAAAGTAAGAGGTCTAATCAAGTCCAACAAGGCCAACTAAGAGGTCAGAATGGTCTCGCTAGTACCATCTCCAATGATCAGCGTGGCACAGCAAATCTACTGGCTGATGAATTAAGCTCAAACTTCACTTCCACTGTCCCTCAGCTCCACCAGGTGAAATCCCCTCCAACATACTTCCCCCAACTATTAGCAGGAAAGTACAGTTTTGTACCTACCATAAATGTAGATGTCCGATAGGTATGCATCTGCAGTCCTAACATATGGGTTGTCCTGCCTCAGGCAGCCCTTCGGTCGGCCGGATTCCAAAGTCTGGGTCTGGCCTCGGCTGATGTCGCACTTCACCCGACGTCACAGCTGCTGGGGTATAAAGGCATCAGCCACGCCATTTTCCTCAGTGTTTCTTGCCCCAGATGCCAGGTGCCCTCTAGGAAGGCTAAATTTGGATAAATGCAAATAATTCCAAACAGTAGAGAGCAAAAAAATATATATATATATATATATATATATATATATATATATACATATATACAAACAAATACACCATAATAGATTCCCCCAGCTAGCCAAAAGAGGGGTAAATACCCTAGGAGTACCACAGTGAGGAAGGAGGGTGGGTAATCCTGACTGCAGATGCATACCTATCGGACATCTACATTTATGGTAGGTACAAAACTGTACTATGTCCTTCAAGGATGCATCTGCAGTCCTAACATATGGGTAGAATACCATAGCCAAACTGGGGGGGGGGGGGGGAGGCACTAAGATAAAGATGGTGTAGTTAAGATCCCTTGCAAAACAGCAGTTGCAAAACCTGCTCGGGATCTGGAGTATAAGGGAAGATTATAATGCTTGGCAAAAGTATGCACGGAGCTCCAAGTAGCAGCTTCTAAAATGTCTTTGGTAGCCACTCCTCGTAGGAAAGCTGTAGTGGTGGCTGTAGCTCTTGTGGAATGAGGTCTGATATTTTCAGGAGTTGTTTTTCCATGAAAAGAGTAACAAAATCGAATGCAATTTCCTATCCATTTTGAGATTGTCTGTTTTGAAATTGCTTTTCCTTGCATTCCTGTTGCATATGCTACCAGAAGCTGGTCAGTTTTCCTGTTGGTCTTAGTTCTGTCCAGATAGTAGCGTAATTGTCTGTGCACATCCAAGGTATGTAGCAGTCTTTCCCCCCTATTCTGTGGGTTGGGGAAGAATGTAGGTAAATGAATCGCTTGGTTCAATGATACTCTGGAGACCACTTTTGGCATAAAGGTAGGGTTAGTTCTCAGAGACTCTATCCTGATGGAAGATAAGGAAGGGTTGTACTGCCATTAATGCCTGTAACTCAGATACCCTTCTTGCTGAAGTGATTGCTAGCAGGAAAGCAGTTTTCCAAGACAAGAACTGTAAATCTGCTGTTGCTGCTGGTTCAAAAGGAGGAAGTGTTAACTTTTCCAGCACAAAGTTGAGATCCCATGTAGGTAAAGGTGGTTTCCTTGGAGGTTTTACATTTTTGATTCCTCTCAAGAACTGCCTGAGTAGAGGATGAGAGAAGACAGGAGGATCCATGTTGTATTCTGCTGAAATTGCTGATGCATGAATCTTAATGGAGGAGTAGGACAGGCCCTTGTGGAACAGTTCTGCTAAGTATGCCAATGAGACATTTTCTCCCTTTGCTGCACTCCAAATGAGGTATCTTTTCCACTTGGCTGAATAAGTTTTCCTTGTGGAGGGTCTGCGTGCCTCCAGGATAATGTCCTTAACCCTCTGAGATAAATCTGGGTTATTTTGTTTTATGCAATATTCCAAGCAGCTAGCTGCAGTGTTTTCAAGTTTGGATGTAGGATCTTGTAGTTGTTCTGTGTTAGAAGTAAAGGACACAGAGGTAGAGGCCATGCGTGTGTCCGTGACATGCTTCTCAATAGCGGGTACCAATGTTGCCTCGGCCAGTCTGGAGCTATCAGGATTACCCTTGGCTGATCCTCTTTGATCTTCAGTAGGACTTTGTACATCAAAGGAAGAGGTGGGAATGCATATGCTGTCAGGCTTTTCCAGCTGAAGGAAAGTGAGTCCACCCTCCAAGCAAGTGGGTGGTATGCTCTTGTGCAGAATTTCTTCAATTGGTGGTTGTGTGGGGAGGCGAACAGGTCTATCTCTGGTAGTCCCCATTTCTTTGTTATGGCTTTGAAGATATCTGGATGCAGCATCCATTCGTGAGCATCCGTGGTAGTTCTGCTTAAGGTGTCTGCTAGTGAGTTTTCTTTTCCTGGTACAAATCTGGCCTGAAGTTGAATGTTGAGATTCAGGGCCACATTCCACAGGTCCATTGCCATCTGGCATAGAGGATATGAGTGTGTACCTCCCTGTTTGTTGATGTACCACATGACTGTGGTATTGTCCGTCCTTATCAGCAGGTGACCTTGTTGAAGGAGTGGTCTGAATGCCTGGATCGCATGTTTCACTGCCAGCATCTCCTTTAGATTTATGTGTAGATTCAGCTGGTCTTGGGTCCATAGGCCTTGTATACACTTGTCCACCATGTGTGCCCCCCAGCCTAGGTCTGAGGTGTCCGTGGTGATGGTCTGGCTTGGATGAGGTTTGTGGAAAGGCAATCCTCTGTTCAACTGACAGGCCTGAGCCCACCACAGGAATTCTTGCTTCAGGCATGGAATTATTGGAATCTGGGCTTCTAGACTGTGCTTGTGTTGAGACCATACATTCCTTAGGTACCATTGCAACTTTCTCATATGCAGCCTGGCATGCGGAATCAATATTATGCAGGATGCCATGTAACCCAGGGCTTGCAGGACTTTCCTTGCAGTAAGCTGAGTTTGCGTTGTTAATGTCATGAAATAGACTGGTAGTTGCTTTTGTTTTTCTTCTGTGAGAAAAGCCATCTGAGTTGATGTATCCAGTTCTGCACCCAAGAATGTTATCCTTTGGGATGGTACTAGTCTTGACTTTTGCATGTTAACTGTGTATCCCAAGGCTTGCAGCGGTTATATGACATTTTCCAAATCTTTTGTTAATTTTGCCTTGTTGTCCGCTTGTATTAGGCAGTCGTCCAGGTATGGGTAAATTTGAATTCCCTGAAGCCTGCAATGAGCAATTACTGATGCCAGGCATTTCGTGAATACTCTGGGCGCAGTAGATAAGCCAAAGGGCAATGCTGAGAATTGATAATGCTCTGATCCTGCAAGAAATCTGAGGTGTCTTCTGCAATCTGGTCATATAGGGACGTGCAGGTATGCCTCCTTGAGATCTAGAGTCACCAGCCAAGACTCCTTGCCCAGCATGGGAAGAAGTTGCTGGAGGGTCAGCATTTTGAATTTTGGAACAATGAGGTATGTGTTCAGTGCGGACAAGTCGAGAATAGGTCTCCATTGATTTTCTTTTCTTGGTACAAGGAAAAGCCTGGAGTAAAATCCTTGGCCTTGTTCCATAGGCGGCACCTTTTCTATAGCTCTCATCCTTAGTAAGTTGTTGATTTGTCTTAGAGCGTCTGTTTTTTGGCTTGGTGGTAGGTTTGGCATTCCTCTCTTTTTTGGTAGAGTGTGGAAGTGAAACCTGTAGCCCTTGTCTATTGTTTGTAAAGTCCATTTGTCTCCTGTAATGTAATGCCAGTTGTCAGAAAATAAGGCTAATTTTCTGCCCAAGGGTGCTTCCAGTTGTTCCCTGGTAGGCGGAACCGGAGCCAAGTCATTGTGTCTGCCCTGTGGAAATGGTTGTAGTTGAATCTGTGGCAGTACTTCTCTGGTTGGTAGGTTGCCATTGACGTCCCCTGTAGGCACCCCTAGATTGACCTCTGCCTCTTGGGCGTCTATTTCTGCCTCTCTGTACTCTGGAGTTGTCTGGAAAGGACCAATTCTTCGAAGGCCAATTTCTGCTAAACCTCGGAGGCTGGACCTGTAAGAAATCCTTGACTGTTTGGACAGATTTTGCTTTCTCTTCCACCTTCTTTAGAACCTCCTGTGCAGGGGAGCCAAACAAACTTTGTTTCTCCATAGGAGCATCTAGGAGTTTTGACTTAACATGGTCTGGTAAGGATTGTTCTTTTAACCAGGCATGTCTTCGAATCACTGTTCCAGTCATAGCTGATCTAAAGGAAGCCTCCAGTGCATCATAGCCACATTTTAAGAAATGGTTACTGACCTGCTGAGAGTTATGTACCAAATCCTGAAGGGACTTGCGGTCTATAGGCTCAGGAGAGGACAGTTTTTTATTTAGCTGGTCTAACAAAAATTCCTGGTACTGAATCATGTGAAATTGACAGTTTAAGGCCCTGGCCGAAAGAGTAGCAGAAGTATAAACCTTTTTACCCCATCTCTCTAATGCTCTAGATTCCCTTTCAGAGGGAAGAGGGTTTTTGGCAGAGGCAACTGCCACACCTTTAGGGCCCTGTGAAATGGTTTCAGGGTCTGCAACAGGAGCCTTATACAAATGGTAGTGTGTGTCCGGGACCCTGTAATATCTGTCAGGCTTGGGGCCGGAGGAAGAGAATCAGGGGCAGTACAGGCATCATTATATGCATCATCAACAACTGTTAGTACTGGAGGAATGGCTAAAGGTCTATGCTGTGGTAAGTGTAAAAAAGTCCTTAGCCTTTTCCTTGAATCTGAAAAATCCTGGCCCTGCCATTGGAAGTGTTCCCTCATAGCATGTAAGGTTTCCCCAAAAGAAAATTCTTCAGGAGGAGAAGCAGAAGGAATGGAGTCTTCTGCAACAGAATCCTCATAAGGAGAATATGGGCCTTCCTTAGGGTCTGAAATATCTGAGTCATCCGAGGAATAGTCTGTAGAGACAGGTTCCGGGGGTTCAGTCCTAGGCCTCTTATCTGGAGGGGGCTGAGAGGCCCTGTCTGGGTGAGGTTGGGATCCCCTGATCAAAGAAATGAGATCCTCAGCCAGGCTGAGTATTTGGGAACTAGAGGTAGGCCTATGTGAGGGAGTTTTAGCAGGTAAGGCCTTTGAAGATTTAGCTGATTTAGCCCTGGAAAAAGCCTTGATAGACATAGAAGCAGGGGATCTAGCAGCCCCACGTGCAGGGGTAGATATGTCTAAAGGAATAGTGTCTGACAAATCCTGGGTGCCTGCTTCAGTAGTAGTAAATTCAGTAGCAGATTCAGCCATGCTCTGTGAGGCCTCGGCTATCGGAGGCATGCTTTCGGCCGAAGGAAGGACCGAGGACTCAGTTTCAGCCGAAACCGAGACACTCACGGTTGGCCTAACCGTGGTTTCAGCCGAAACCGCGGACCGCGAGTGTCAGTCCTTTTCCTTGCGCTTTTTAGCTAACTGAGTAGTCGGAGTCTCCGACGGCATTTTGTATGCAAAAGCGGGACCAAAAAACTCCTCTGCAAACTCCGACTGACGTCTAAGCGTCCATCGGTTGAAGGAAGCACAGGCTAGACAAGCTGATACGTCATGGTCTGGGCCTAAGCAAGGAAGGCAGTAAGAGTGGAAATCCTTATGAGGTATTTGTTTCCCACAAGTTAAAAGTACAGTTTTGTACCTACCATAAAATGTAGATGTTCGAGGATCCACATTGCTGCAGTCATAACCTGTGGGTAGTCTGCTGTCCTCGGTCGGCCCGAATACCAAAGAGTTAGGCTGGCGTCGGTCATGGGCGCCCGGAGCTGACGTCAGTACGTAGTAGTACTTAAGCGCATGACCGACGTCATATCTTCAGTCTTTCTTGCCCCAGATGTCAGAAGGCCTTAAAAAGGAAAGGCCAGAGCCAAAATAGTAAATAACCAACAACCACAAGAGAGAAAATAACAATTATCCCAAAGGAAAAAAACAGCAACCCCAAACAATAGAGGGGAAGGAGGGAGGGAAAATAGGACTGCAGCAATGTGGATCCTCGAACATCTACATTTATGGTAGGTTCAAAACTGTACTATGTTCTTCGTCTCACATTGCTGCAGTCATAACCTGTGGGTAGAATCCCAAAGCAAAGGAAAAGGGAGGCTGGCAAACTAAAAAGCATTAGGAGCTGCTAACATGCCCTGTAAAACTGCAGTGGCAAACCCAGCCCTAGACTTGGAATAAAGAGGGAGATGGTAATGCTTAGTAAAAGTGTGTACTGAACTCCAAGTAGCTGCTTCCAAAATATCCTTAGTAGCTACCCCCCTCAAAAAGGCAGTAGATGTGGCAGTAGCCCTAGTGGAATGAGGTCTGATCCCAGCAGGAACATCATGATGAGAATAACAAAAAAAGCACAATGACCAATCCACCCACTAGAAGTTTGCTTGCTTTGAAACAGCTTGAGAAGCCAGAGCAAAAGAAATAAATAACTGTTGAGTCTGCCTGAACTCTTTACTTCTGCTCAAATAATAACGTAGCTGCCTGTGAATGTCCAAAGAATGCAAGACTTTTTCCCCCTTATTTTGGGGATCAGCATAAAAAGTAGGCAAATGAATAGACTGGTTCAAGGCCACATTAGAAATCACTTTAGGCATAAAAGTAGGGTTAGTACGCAAAGACACCCTATCCTTATGGAATACCAGAAAAGGTTCAACTGCCATGAGTGCCTGCAATTCAGAGACCCTCCTAGCAGAGGTAATGGCCAACAAAAAAGCAGTTTTCCAAGACAAAAACTTCAGCTCAGACGTAGCTGCAGGTTCGAAAGGAGGTAAAGTAAGCTTTTCCAACACAAAATTGAGATCCCAGGAAGGAGTAGGAGCTCTACGTGGGGTCTTATATTTTTGCCCCTCTAAGAAATTGCCTAAACAAAGGATGAGAAAATAAAGGAGGGTCACAATCATAGTGAGCAGAAATGGCTGCTGCATGAACCTTCACAGAGGAAAATGACAAACCCTTGTCCAGTAATTCAGTAAGGTATTGTAGCGTAAAACTCAAATTAGGTACTGAGACATCAAAGCCCTTTGCTGTGCTCCAAAGTAAAAACCTCCTCCATTTATCAGCATAAACTTTTCTAGTACTGGGCCGCCTGGCTTCCAAAATGACATCTAAAACTGTTGAGGAAGCTGAGACCCCACAGGCTCTAAAACAGAATACGCCAGGCTGTTAGGTGCAGGGACTGCACCCTGACATTGAGCAAATGATTGCTTGACTGGGACAACAAGTGAGGAATCTGTGGCAAAGGCCAAGGAGGCTCCTGAATTAAACTCCTCAGCAGAGGATACCAGTGCTGACGTGGCCAATCTGGTGCTATTAGAATCATGCAAGGCTTGTCCCGCCTGACTTTCAAGAGTACCTTGGGAAGGAGAGGCAGAGGAGGGAAAGCATAGACATGAAGGTTGTTCCAACTGAAAGATAGAGCATCCACTTTCCAAGCTTTTGGGTGAAACACCTTTGTGCAAAATTTTGGTAGTTGGAAATTTAGTGGAGAAGCGAGCAGATCTATGTCTGGAGTTCCACAAGCCACTGTCAACTGTTGGAATACCTGAGGATCCAATTTCCACTCGTGGGGGTCCACAATTTGTCTGCTCTATACATCTGCTAGGGAGTTCTGCGCTCCTGGCAGAAACCGTGCTTGAAGAGTGATGTGCAAACTCAGAGCAGTCTCCCACAATATCATTGCTCGTCTGCAAAGAGGGTAAGAATGGGTTCCCCCCTGCTTGTTGATGTACCACATGACTGTTGTGTTGTCTGTTCGAATCAACACCTGTCCAGGTTGAAGTAAGTCCTTGAAGGCCATTAGCGCAAATTGGACTGCTAACATCTCCTTCATGTTGATATGCAAATGTTGTAGTCTGGGAGTCCACGTGTCTTGAATCCATTTCCCATTGAAGTGTGCTCCCCAAGCCAAGTCCGAGGCATCCGTCGTTATGATCTGACTCGCCTCTGGTCGGGTCACAGAGAGTCCCTTGTTTAGGTGACATTCCTGAGCCCACCACAAGAATTCCTTCTGGATGCAAGGTATTATCCGAATGACAGTGTCCAAATCGTGGCAGTGTTGAGTCCATACAGTTTTGAGATACCATTGTAGCTTCCTCATATGCAGTTTGGCATTGGGAAGTACTAGAATGCAAGATGCCATGAACCCCAAGGCTTGAAGGACTGTCCTTGCAGTCAGCCTGGACAGTACTGATAACTGCTGGAAGTACAGGTGAAGAGTTATTTGTTTGTCCGGGGTCAGAAAAGCTATCTGAGAAGCTGTATTCAGTCTCACACCCAGAAAGCACATGTCCTGAGAAGGTACTAGACTGGACTTTATTTCGTTCACAGAATACCCTAGGCACCTTAAAACTGCCATTACATACTGCAGATGTTGAAGTAACTTGTCTTTGTCTTGAGCAAGAATCAGGCAATCGTCCAGATAAGGATAAATTTGTATTCCCCTCTGTCTGAAGAAAGCTATTACAGGAGCCAGAACTTTTGTGAACACCCTGGGCGCAGTAGATAAATCAAAGGGCAATGCAGAGAACTGATAATGAGAAGTACCAGCCCGAAAACACAGGAATCTCCTGCAGCTGGGCCTGATAGGAATGTGAAGATAGGCCTCTTTGAGATCCAGGGTTACCATCCAGTGATCTTTGCCTAGCATAGGCAGAAGTTGTTGTAATGTTAACATCTTGAACTTTGGAATGTCTAGGTAGGTATTGAGAATGGACAAATCCAGAATTGGCCTCCAAGTGTTTCCTTTCTTTGGCACTAGGAATAGACGGGAATAAAACCCTAGGCCTACTTCTGACGGAGGTACCACCTGGATAGCTCCCATCTGTAAAAGCAAAGAAATTTGCTCCTGAGCCTCCAGCCGTTGCTGAGGAGGCACAACCGGCATGCCTTTGAAAGGAGGAAAAGTGTGAAAGTAAAACTTGTAACCTTGATTTATTATTTCCAACACCCATTTGTCCTGGGTGACCAAATGCCAGTTTTGTTTGAAAAGTGCCAACTTTCCTCCTAGAGGAGCTGCCAGAAAAGAAGGATCTGGCAGCCGAAGATACAGGTCATTGGGTCTGTTTACGAAAAGGCTGACCCCTGCCCTCACCAGAAGACTGTGCAGGAGAACTCCAAGTCCTAGGTCTGAAAGAACCCTGAGCGTGAGCCCTGCCTCTACCACGTCTAGACCTGCCCTTAGACTGAAAATCCGAAGAAGGGTAGGATCCTCTAGCAGGCCAATTCCTGGTAAACTTAGGGGGCTGCACCTGCAAAAAATCCTTGACTGTCTGCATAGACTTAGCTTTATCTTCCATCTTTTTCTGACTCCACAGGAGAACCAAAAAGAACTTCAGATTGAAGAGGATCATCCAAAATCCGAGCTTTAACATGCTCTGACAAATTTTGATCCTTAAGCCAGGCATGTCTACGAATAACTGAACCAGTAGCAGCCACCCTGGATGAAGCCTAAAGAGCATCGAAACCACACTGCAAGGAATGTTTCCCAACTTGATCTGAAGCATGAACCAACTCCTGCAATTCCTTACACTCTATACCCTCAGATAAAGCATCCACCTTAGATTTCAATTGGCCTAACAAAAAGTTCTGATACTTCAGCATATGAAACTGGCAATTTAAAGCCCTCATAGCTAACGTGAAGAGGTGTACACTTTTTCGCCCACCTATCCAATGCTCTAGAATCTTTATCCAAAGGAACTGGATTCTTAACCACAGAAGCCCTGACACCCTTCGGCCCTTGCATAATAGTTTCCGGGTCAGCTCTAGGACTCTTATACAAATATTTATGTGCTTCTGGAACTCTGTAATATCTGTCTGGCTTGACAGGGCAGGGGTAAAGAATCAGGATTAAGTGAAGCTTCAGAAAAACATCCTGAACAACATCTAAGACAGGGGAATAGCCAAAGGCCTATGTTGTGGTAAAACAAAATTCCCTAAGCCTTTTCGAGAATCTGAAAAATCCTGACCTTCCCACTTGAAATGTTCCCTCATGGAATGTAAAGTTTCAGAAAAGGAAAAATCCTCTGGAGGAGAAGCAGAAGGACAGGAATCCTCTGCATCCGAATCTGAATAGGGAGGGTAATCCTGAATATCCTCAGCTGAAGACTCAGAGTAGTCTGAAGAATGCTCCATTCCCTCTGTCTCCACCCTAGGCCTCTTCTCTGATCAAAGTAATCAAATCCTCTGCCATTTTCAACATATGTTTTTTAGGAACAGAAGCTGAAGAACTAGGGCTATGGCCAGTACCAGAAAGACCAGGTTTAGCCTTAGCATGGCCTTTAGCCACTGAGGTAGAAGGCCTAATAACCTTTGCAAAAGTAAAGGTTCCCCCTGGGATTCAGCCGAGACCTCGGCCGGATCCACAGATTCAACCGGAGGTTCCATAGAACCGGCGTCCGCAACGGACGACTCATCTGGTTTAGACCTTAAAGATTTATCTTTATGTTTTTTAGCGGTAGCGGGCGTCGGAGGATCCGACGGCATGTTGTAGTTACACCGCTTACCGAAAACAAGCCTGGCACAGTCTAATCTTAGTTTAATGGTGCGCTTATTAAATTTAGCGCAAAAGCGACACCCGACTACGTCGTGTTCAGGCCCCAAGCAAGGAATACAGAGAGAATGACAGTCCCTATGAGGTATCTGTTTCCCACAAGAAATACAATTATTAACTTTTTCTGACATCCGGATTAACTGAGGCAAGAAAAGAAAAAAATTTTCCCCAACGGGGTACTTAGCCCAACTTGGTTTTCGGTCTGAAACTCGATAATTGAAAATTTCAGAACGCCGAATGGCACTTGCAAACGCTGCTTCTGCTTCGGACCACACAGCAAGAAAAACTGAAGATATGGCGTCGGTCATGCGCTTAAGTACTACTACGTACTGACGTCAGCTCCGGGCGCCCATGACCGACACCAGCCTAACTCTTTGGTATTCGGGCCGACCGAGGACAGCGGACTACCCACAGGTTATGACTGCAGCAATGTGAGACAAAGAACATCAATTATTTACTTTGTCTGACATCAGCTGAGGCAAGAAAGAGTCCCCAACGGGGTACTTAGCTTTTTAGAAGTCTTCGGTAGTAGAAATCTCTGGATCTGACCGACCGGCACTTGCGAACAGCTTCTGCTTCGGCACCGCTGCAAGAAAGACTGAGGAAAATGGCGTCGGCTGATGCCTTTATACCCCAGCAGCTGTGACGTCGGGTGAAGTGCGACATCAGCCGAGGCCAGACCCAGACTTTGGAATCCGGCCGACCGAAGGGCTGCCTGAGGCAGGACAACCCATATGTTAGGACTGCAGATGCATCCTTGAAGGACATCTAGGTGCTGGCAGCACTCTCTAACACCAAGAATATTGCCTCTATGGGTCCACACAACATTCTCAGTTGCCTCCTGAACAGTCTTAAACATGGCCTTTCAGGACCACTTGAGGAACTCTTTAACTACAGACTCGAAACAGGCTATGTTCCAAGTGAATGCAGAAAGTACAGTTTTGTACCTACCATAAATGTAGATGTTCGAGTGTACACCCTGCTGCAGTCATCACACTTGGGTTATCCTTTCGTCAGGCGGTCCCGCAGTCGGACGGAATTCCAAAGTCTTGGTCCGGCGTCAGTTGCTGTCGCTTCTTTCCTGACGTCAGTGTGCCAGGGGTATGTATAATGCATCCAACTCCATTTTCTTCAGTTTTTCTTGCCCCAGATGTCAGGTGCCCCAAAATGGTGGTCAGTAATTAGTACCAATTAAGTAATTTTTTGCACAAACACAAAATCCTTCCAGCTATAAGTAAATACATCAGGAAGGTATTGTAGAGATTTAGCCAGATGGATCAGAGGGGATGGAGGGAGGGTAACCTGGACTGCAGCAGGGTGTACACTCGAACATCTACATTTATGGTAGGTATAAAATTGTACTATGTTCATCGTGTTACCCTGCTGCAGTCATCACACTTGGGTAGAATCCCAAAGCTAAGGATGGGTGGAGGAGTTATAGAGGGTTAGACGAGGCTAGAAGGCCCTGCAGAACTGCAGTGGCGAAGCCAGCTCTAGTCTTAGAGTAAAGTGGTAAGTGATAGTGTTTGGTAAAGGTGTGTACTGAACTCCAAGTTGCAGCTTCCAAAATCTCCTTGGTTGGAACCCCCCTGAGGAAGGCTGTAGATGTAGCTGTTGCCCTGGTAGAGTGGGGCCTAATGGTAGCAGGAACTGGTTTTCCATGATGGGTTTAGCAAAAACGAATGCAATATCCTATCCATTTGGAAATGGTTTGTTTTGATATAGCCTTCCCTTGTGAAGCTGTAGCATAGGATACAAAGAGCTGGTCAGATTTTCCGAAAGCCTTAGTTTTATCCAAGTAGTAACGAAGTTGCCTGTGAATGTCCAAGGAATGCAAGAGTCTTTCTCCTTTGTTCTGTGGATTTGGGAAGAAGGTGGGTAAGTGGATGGTTTGATTTAAAGCCACACTGGAAACCACCTTAGGCATGAAGGAAGGATTAGTTCGTAGAGAAACTCTGTCTTGATGGAAAATGAGGAAAGGTTCCACTGTCATTAGTGCCTGCAGCGAGACTCTACTAGCCGAAGTTATTGCTAGCAGCAGGGCAGTCTTCCATGATAGAAACTGTAGATCTGCAGAGAAAGCTGGTTCAAAGGGAGGTAGCGTAAGTTTTTCCAGAACAAAATCGAGGTCCCATGTTGGTGTAGGTGCTCTCCTGGGGGGCCTAATGTTTTTTTGCCCCTCTGAGGAACTGCCTTAGAAGTGGATGCGAAAATAAGGGTGGATCCGTGTTGTAATGGGCTGAAATAGCTGATGCATGGATTTTAATGGAAGAAAAAGAAAGTCCTTTGTGCAACATCTCAGTTAAATACTGTAGAATCTGAGGCATGTGAGGCTGAAGTGTGTTTTGGCCTTTAGCTTGGTTCCAGGCGCAAAACCTTTTCCATTTATCTGAATAGGCCTTCCTGGTGCTGGGCCTCCTAGCTTCCAGAATAACATCCATAAAGTACAGTTTTGTACCTACCATAAATGTAGATGTCTGATAGGTATGCAACTGCAGTCCTGACATATGGGTTGTCCTGCCTCAGGCAGCCCTTCGGTCGGCTGGATTCCAAAGTCTGGGTCCGGCGTCGGCTGATGTCGCCCTTTCCCCGACGTCAGAGCGCCTGGGGTATAAAAGCATCAGCCGACGCCATCTTCTTCAGTGTTTCTTGCCCCAGATGCCAGGTGCCCTCTAAGGAAGGCTAAATTTTGAAAATAGAGAAAAAATTCCAGACAAGTACAACAACATAAAAACAAATACACCATAAAAGATTACCCAGGTAGCTAAAATGATGAGTAGAAACCCAAAAGAATACCACAGAGGGGTAGGTGGGAGGGAAAACCTGACTGCAGTTGCATACCTATCGGACATCTACATTTATGGTAGGTACAAAACTGTACTATGTCCTTCAAGGATGCAACTGCAGTCCTGACATATGGGTTGAATACCATAGCCAACCTGGGGGTGGTAGGCACTAAGACAAAGATGGTGTAGCTAAAATGCCCTGCAGGACTGCAGAAGCAAACCCTGCTCTGGATCTGGAATATAAAGGCAGGTTGTAATGTTTGGAAAATGTATGCACAGAGCTCCATGTAGCAGCTTCTAAAATGTCCTTTGTTGCCACTCCTCTTAAAAAGGCTGTGGAGGTGGCTGTAGCTCTGGTGGAATGTGGCCTGATGTCAGCTGGCACAGTTTTTCCATGAAAAGAGTAGCAGAATCGAATGCAATTTCCAATCCATTTAGAAATTGTCTGTTTGGAAATTGCTTTTCCCTGCAATCCAGCAGCGCAAGCTACAAAAAGCTGGTCAGATTTTCTGAAAGACTTTGTTCTGTCCAAGTAGTAGCGCAACTGTCTGTGTATGTCCAAGGTGTGCAGAAGTCTCTCCTTTATTTTGAGGATTGGGAAAGAAGGTAGGCAGGTGAATAGCTTGATTTAGGGACACCCTGGATACCACCTTTGGCATGAATGACAAATTGGTTCTCAAAGAAACTCTGTCCTGATGAAAAATGAGAAATGGTTGTATTGCCATAAGGGCCTGTAGCTCAGAGACTCTTCTTGCTGAGGTTACTGCCAGAAGGAAAGCTGTCTTCCAAGACAGAAATTGCAACTCTGAAGATGCTGCTGGTTCAAAGGGAGGAAGAGTTAATTTTTCCAGCATGAAGTTGAGGTCCCATGCAGGCACTGGTGGTTTCCTTGGAGGGTTGATGTTCTTTATACCTCTTAGAAACTGTCTTAGCAATGGGTGAGAAAATACAGGCAGATCAGTGTTATATTTGGCAGATATTGCTGAAGCATGTATTTTTATGGAAGAATATGAAAGGCCATTGTGGAGCATTTCAGCCAAATATTCTAGGATCTGTGGAATGCTCATCACTGATGGGTCTTGACCCTTTTTCTGTTCCAGATAAGAAATCTCTTCCATTTTGCTGAGTAGGAAGATCTGCACGCCTCCAGGATGATATATTTTACCCTTTTGGAAAGTGTATCCTGAGGAATAGTCATGGAATCTTCCAAGCTGTCAGCTTCAATGTTTTCAAGCTGGGGTGTAGTGTCCTGTAATTGTGCTGTGTCAGAAGAAGTGGCCATTGAGGAAGGAGCCACGGATTGGTGTGTGTCAAGCTCCGTAGCAGTGGGTACCAGTGTTGTCTTGGCCAGTCTGGAGCTATCAGTATGACTTTCGGTTGCTCTGTCTTGATCTTTAGTAACACCTTGGTCATCAAAGGAAGAGGTGGGAAGGCATATAGTGTTAGAGAGTTCCAACGAAGGAGAGAGCGCCCACCTTCCATGCTTGAGGATGGTATGTCCTTGTGCAAAACGTTTTCAGATGGTGATTGAGGTGGGAGGCAAAAGATCTATGTCCGCCTTCCCATGCTTGAGTTATTTGTAAGAAAATGTCTGGATGCAACATCCATTCGTGTGGATCCATGATGTTTCTGCTTAGGCTGTCCGCCAGAACATTGTCCTTCCCTGGTACAAACTGGGATTGTAGCTCTATTTTCAATTGTAGGAAATATCCCAGAGATTCATTGCCAGTCTGCAAAGAGGGTAGGAATGGGTACCCTTGCTTGTTTATGTACCACATAACTGTGGTATTGTCTGTCTTTATTAGTAGATGGCCCTGATGCATGAACTTTTCAAGGCCTTGATTGCATGTATCACTGCCAGCATTTCTTTTGGTTGATGTGCAGGTGCTTTTCTTTTGTGTCCATTGTCCTTGAATGCATCTGCCCTCCATGCACCCCATCCATGGTCTGAGGCGCCTGTTGTTACGGTTTGACTTGTATGAGGCTTGCTGAAAGGCAGACCTTTGTTTATCTGGCTTGCTTGAGCCCACCACAGAAATTCCTTTTGAAGGCATGGAATGAGTGGGATCAATGCTTCCAGGCTGTGGCTGTGTTGAGACCATAGACTTTTTAGATACCATTGTAGTTTCCTCATATGCAGCCTTTGTGGAATCAGAAGAATGCAAGATGCCATGAAACCCAGGGCCTGCAGGATTTTCCTTGCAGTCATCTGGGTGTGTGTTGCCAATTTTCTGAAGTATTCTGGTAATTGTTTTTGTTTTTCTTTTGTCAGAAACGCCATCTGTGTGTTTGTGTCCAGTGTGGCACACAGGAAAGGTATTTGTTGGGATGGTACGAGACTTGATTTCTGAATATTGACTGTGTATCCCAAGGCCTGCAGTAGGTGAATGACATAGTCCAAGTTTTTTAACCAGGCTTGTTGGCTGTCCGCTTGTATAAGGCAGTCGTCCAGGTAAGGGTATATTTGTATCCCCTGAAGTCTGCAATGTGCAATTACTGATGCCAGGCATTTCGTGAACACTCTGGGCGCAGTAGATAAGCCAAAGGGCAATCTGAGCCTGCAAGAAATCTGAGGTATCTTCTGCAACTTTGTCTGATTGGGACATGCAGGTATGCCTCCTTGAGGTCCAGAGTTACCAGCCAAGACCCCTTGCCCAGCATGGGAAGGAGTTGCTGTAAAGTCAGCATTTTGAATTTTGGCACAATAAGGTAAGTATTCAGTGCGGACAAGTCCAGAATGGGTCTCCATTGGTTTTCTTTTCTTGGAACAAGGAACAGTCTTGAATAAAATCCTTGGCCTTGTTCTGCAAAAGGAACCTTTTCTATTGCTCTTATTTGAAGTAGGTTTTTTTTTTGTTTGAGTGCCTCTGCCCTTTGATTTGGTGGCAGGTTTGGCCTGCCATGTCTTGTTGGTAGTGTATGAAAATGGAATCTGTATCCTTTGTCTATTATGTCCAGTATCCATTTGTTCTTTGTAATATTGTGCCAATTTTGTGAGAATAAAGATAATTTTCTGCTCAAAGGTGCTTCTAATTGAGCCCTGGATGGCGGAGTCAAAGTCAAGTCATTGAGATTGTCCCTGCGGAGCAGTGGAAGGTCCTGCCCCACCTCTCTGGTTCAGAGGCTGCCATCGACGTCCTCTGTAGGAGCCTCGAGTTTGCCCTCTACCTCTGCCATGTCTGTTTTTGCCTCTCTGAAATTTGTCTGTGTCTGGAAAGGACCAATGCTTAGAAGGGCAATTCCTGCTGAATCTTGGAGGCTGTACCTGGAAGAAATCTTTGACTGTTTGCACTGATTTTGCCTTTTCCTCTATTTTCTTTAAAACCTCTTGTGCAGTAGCACCAAATAGCTTATGTTTCTCTAGTGGTGCGTCCAAAAGCTTAAATTCCACATGGTCTGGCAATGTTTGTTCCTTTAACCAAGCATGTCTGCGTATGACCGCACCTGTCATTGCTGCTCTACATGAAGCTTCCAATGCATCATATCCACACTGAAGGAAATGGTTGCTAACCTGCTGAGTATTATGAACCAATTCCTGTAACCCCTTTCTATCTAATGGTTCAGGGGAAGCCAATTTCTTTTGCAAGTCATCCAACATGTATTCCTGATACTGAATCATATGAAATTGACAATTTAATGCTCGCATAGAAAGGGTGGAAGATGTATATACTTTCTTGCCCCACCTTTCTAAAGCCCTAGAATCTCTTTCCGAAGGAAGTGGATTCTTAGCAGTAGTGGAGGAAACCCCTTTAGGCCCCTGAGAAATAGTTTCAGGGTCAGCAGTATGGCCCTTGTACAGAAATTGATGCGTGTCTGGGACCCTGTAGTACCTGTCTGGCTTGACAGGAGCAGGGGGGTGGGAATCAGGGGAAACACTAGATTCTAAGTACACATCATCTAAAACATTTAAAACTGGAGGAATAGCTAAGGGTCTATGCTGAGGTAGCTTTAAAAATTCCCTTAACCTTTTCCTAGAATCTGAGTATTCTTGGCCTTGCCATTTGAAGTGTTCCCTCATGGAATGAAGCTGCTTCCCAAAGGAAAACTCCTCAGGAGGAGAAGCAGAGGGAATGGATTCCTCCGCATCAGAATCCTCGTAGGCCGGGATGTCCTCCTCCTGGTAGTCTGAATGTGCAGAATAACCTGAGGCCTCATCGGAGGACTGGGGATCTACCTGCTCAACCCTAGGCCTCTTGACAGAAGGCGGCTGAGAGCCTCTATCTGGATGTGGCTGAGAACCCCTAATTAAAGAAATAAGGTCCTCAGCTAAACTTAAAATTTGAGAACCAGAAGTGGATCCCAGAGAAACAGATCTTGGAGGGAGAGACTTAGCCTGTTTGGCAGCCTTAGCACGTGTGTAGGCCTTAATGGACATAGACACTGGAGACCTGGCAGCCCCGCGTGCTGGAGTAGTCTTATCCACTGAAATGGTGTTAGAAATATCTTGGGCTACGGTCTCAGAGGGAAGAACAGAAACCGGCACCGAGCTGGCTTCCGGTACTGAAGTAACCGGTGGGGCGGTGTCGTCGGTCTGTAGCGGTTGTGAAACTGGCTCAGAAGAGACAGAGACACTCGCGGTAGGCCTAAGCGTGGTGTCGGCTGAGACCGCGGACCGCGGGTGTCGGTCCTTATCCTTCCGTTTTTTAGGTAAATGTGCTGTCGGAAGCTCCGACGGCATGATATAACAGAAATCTTCCCCAAAATAATGTGCAAACTCTGTCCGACGCCTAAGAGTGCGTTTATTGAAAGAAGCACAAGCTGTACAGGCCGAGACGTTGTGTTCTGGGCCTAGGCAGGGTAAGCAGTAAGAGTGGAAATCCTTATGAGGTATTTGTTTCCCACAAGTTAAACAATTATTAACTTTTACAGTTTTATCTGACATCGGCTGAGGCAAGAAAAGGTCCCCAACGGGGTACTTAGCTTTTTTGAAGACTTCAGTAGCTGAAAACACAGGAGCTGGTCGACCGGCACTTGCGAACTGCTTCTGCTTCGGACGCCGCGGCAAGAAAGACTGAAGAAGATGGCGTTGGCTGATGCTTTTATACCCCAGGCGCTCTGACGTCGGGGAAAGGGCGACATCAGCCGACGCAGGACCCAGACTTTGGAATCCGGCCAACCGAAGGGCTGCCTGAGGCAGGACAACCCATATGTCAGGACTGCAGTTGCATCCTTGAAGGACATCTGCTTGGGAAAGAGGAGCTGGCTGGATGCTTAGGTGATTTGCCATGCAGCCAGATTTAAGGTTTTGAGCTGGCTGTGAAAAATCTGATTGTTTTGCTGTGTGAGCAAATGGGCAATTTGTGGTAAAATCCAAGGTGGGCCCTGGGCCATATTCCTCAATAGTGGGTACCAGTGCTGGCGTGGCCAGTCTGGGGCTATGAGTATCAGTCATGGTCTCTCCTTTCTGACTTTCAGAAGCACCTTTGTAAGGAGAGGCAATGGAGGGAAGGCATATACTCTCAGGTTTTTCCAACTGAATGAGAGTGTGTCCACTTTCCAAGCTTGATGGTGAAGTGTCCTTGTACAAAATTTTGTTAGTTGATAGTTTTGAGGACTGGCAAACAGGTCTATGTCTGGAATGCCCCATTTTTGAGTTATCATTGTAAATACTTGTGGATCCAGTTTCCACTCGTGGGGATCCATGATGTTTCTGCTGAGGTCGTCTGCCAATGTGTTCTTTTTTCCTGGCAGGAATTGAGCTTGTAACTGAACTTGGTAAGCAAGAGCTGTGTTCCACAAGGTCACTGCTTGCCTGCATAGAGGGTAGGAGTGTGTACCCCCTTGTTTATTTATGTACTACATTACTGTGGTGTTGTCCGTCCTTATTGTAAGTTGTCCTGGATGCAATAGATTCTTGAAGGCTATCAGAGCATTCTGTACAGCTGGCATCTCTTTTTGATTGACGTGCAGATTCCTTTGATCTGCAGTCCATACGCCTTGAATGCACTGTCCTACCATGTGTGCCCCCCAGGCGTAGTCCGATGCATCTGCTGTCAGTTTACCTGGCTGGGGGCAAGGTGAAAGGCTGACCCTTGTTGAGGTGACATGCCTGTGACCACCATAGAAACTCCTGTTGTAGGCAGGGAATGAGAGATATCATTGTGTCCAAGCTGTGGCTGTGTTGAGACCATACACTTTTTAGGTACCGCTGTAATTTCCTCATATGCAGCTTTGCAAATGGTATTAGTAGTATGCAAGATGCCATGAAACCCAAGGCCTGCAGAATTTTTCTTGCAGGTAGTTGGGTCTTTGTTGCCATTGTTTTGAAATATTGAGTCAGTTGTAGTTGTTTGTCTGGCATCAGATAAGCCTTCTGGGCCGTTGTATTCAAGCTGGCACCCAGGAATGTCATATTTTGTGAGGGTACTAGTTTCGATTTCTTTTCGTTTTCTGTGTACCCCAGGCAACTTAGAAGATGTTTTACAAAAGCCAGATGCTGTAAGAGGATGTCCTTGCTTTCTGCTTGGATGAGGCAGTCGTCCAGGTATGGGTATATTTGAATTCCTCTTTGTCTGCAGTATGCAATTGCTGGTGCCAGGCATTTTGTGAAGACCCTGGGTGCAGTAGATAAGCCAAAGGGCAGTGCAGAGAATTGGTAATGGGTTGAACCTGCAATGAAACGGAGGTATCTTCTGCAACTTTGTCGGATAGGGACATGCAGGTATGCCTCCTTGAGGTCCAACGTTACTAGCCATGCTTTCTTGCCCAACATGGGAAGAAGCTGCTGTAGTGTTAGCATCTTGAATTTGGGTACGTGTAAGAAGGTGCTTAGAATTGAAAGGTCAGAATTGGTCTCCAGGCATTGTCCTTTCTGGGCACTAGAAAGAGTCTTGAGTAAAATCCTTGACCTTGCTCTTGAGTAGGTACAGGTTGAATGGCTCTCATGTCCATGAGAGCTGTAATTTGTTTTTGTGCCTCTGCCCATTGATTTTGTGGCAGGTTTGGCATTCCTCTTTTCATTGGCAAGGTGTGAAAATGGAATCTGTATCCTCGTGAAATTATGTCTAGGACCCATTTGTCCTTTGTGACAATGTGCCAGTTGTCTGAAAAAAGTGCGAGTTTTCCTCCCAAGGGGGCTGCTAAGAGAGTGTTGCTTGGTCAGATGAGGTGCAAGTCATTGAGTTTGCCTTCTGGGAGTTTGGGACCGGTCTTCTCCTCCCTTCTGTGTTGCTGTGCACCATTGTCGCGGTTTGTACTGGGCTTGTGGTTGTCCTCTGCCTCTTGGACGTCTGTATTTACCCCTCTGTGGTCTGTCAGTAGCTGGAAAGGACCAATTTTTTGTCGGCCAATTTCTGCTGAAGCGAGGGGGCTGTACCTGTAGAAAATCTTTGACTGTCTGCATAGATTTTGCCTGATCCTCCATTTTCTTTAAGACTTCTTCTGATTTAACTCCAAAAAGAACATCCTGCTGTAAGGGAGCATCTAGAAGCTTTGCTTTAACATGGTCAGGCAGAGTTTGTTCCTTTAACCAAGCATGCCTACGTATAACAGACCTAGTGACAGCTGCTCTGCAGGAAGCCTCCAAAGAATCAACCCCACACTGTAAAGTATGTTTGCCCACCTGTTCAGTTGCATGCGACAGATCCTGCATTTCTTTCAATTCAGACTGTTGAGGGAGTGTGCTCATTTTTTGTTTTAACAGACATTAGAAATTGCTGATATTTTAGCATGTGAAATTGGCAATTTAGTGCCCTCATAGCTAGAGTGGCTGAGGTGTAAACCTTTTTCCCCCACCTGTCTAGTGCTCTGGAGTCCCTTTCAGAGGGTACAGGATTTTTTGCCATAGAAGCCTTAGCCCATTTGGGACCCTGGGAGATAGTCTCTGGATCAGCAACAGGGCTTTTATAAAGGAATTTGTGGGAATCAGGCACTCTATAGTATCTGTCAGGTTTGGCTGGAGCAGGAGGCAGAGAATCTGGGTTCAAACTGGATTCTAAGTAAACGTCATCCACAATGTCTAAAACTGGGGGGATGGCAAGTGGTCTGTGCTGGGGGAGTAAAAGAAACTCTCTGAGCCTTTTCTTTGAGTCAGAGTAGTCCTGACCTTCCCAGTGAAAATGTTCCCTCAAAGTGTGTAAAGTTTCCCCAAAGGAGTAGTCTTCAGGAGGAGAAGCTGAGGGAATAGAATCCTCAGCATCAGAATCTTCATAAGGGGAGAAGGAGTAATCCTGGTCCTCAGAGGAGCCTGAGGAAATAGGCACTTGTTCAGTGGAGGTATAATCTTCCTCTTGTCTAGGCCTTTTGTTGGGTGGGGGTTGGGAACCCCTGATTAAAGAGATCAAATCTTCAGCCATTTTGAGCATCTGTTTCTTAGGCATGGGGCCTTGAATTGGAGACTGAAGTGCAGTCTTTTTAGGTTTAATAGGAGTCTTAGTCTTAGGATACGTTTTTATGGTGAGCGTCGTCGGTCTGAAGACGCCTTCAGAAACCGAAGGTGTTTCTGCAGCACCGACATCTTTATCAGCAGTGTCGTCGGTAGGGGCTAAACAAAATGGCTGTGTCGGCCTAGTACTCTCCGCCAAAAGCTCCGAAGCAGTCTCGGGTTCCAGATCTGCGGTAGTCAGGGGCTGCGTCAGAGCCTCACTGAAGACCGGTGAACCGGAGACCGGACCAGCCAAGGCCTCGGAGTCTGGCTTGGGTCTAGGCTGCCTGTCCTTATCCTTGCGTTTTTTGTACATGCCAGTAGACGGTTGCTCCGACGGCATAGTGTAGTTAAATTTTCTACCGAAGTAGTGTCGTGCGAAATCAAAGCGTCTTTTTATAGTACGCTTATTAAACCTAGCACAAAAATGACAACCAGTGACGTTGTGGTCTGGGCCTAGGCAAGGTATGCAGTAAGAATGAAAATCCTTATGAGGTATTTGCTTCCCACAAGAAATACAATTGTTAACTTTTTCTGACATCGGTCTGAGGCAAGAAAAGTTTCCCCAATGGGGTACTTAGCTTTACTGAAGACTTCGGATCTGAAATTCGACTTTGAAAATCTCAGGAGTCGGCCGACCAGCACTTGCGAACTGCTTCTGCTTCGGGCACCGTGTGGCAAGAAAGACTGGAGAAAATAGCGTCGGATGCATTATATATACCCCTGGTTCACTGACGTCAGGGAAGAAGAGACAGCAACAGACGCCGGACCAAGACTTTGGAATTCCGGCCGACTGCAGGACTGCCTGACGACAGGATAACCCAAGTATGATGTCTGCAGCAGGGTAACACGATGAACATCTGCAACAGTCATTCTCCTCCACAAGGGTAGACCAAACCCAGGGAACTACAGACCCACGAGTCTAACAAGCCTCACATGTAAAGCCATGGAATGAATTATCATGGAAATGTAAGGACATTGGCAACCTACATACACTGGATCCATTCCAATTTGTTTTTAAGGGAAGGTTGTGCCTACTTAATCTGGAAGACTTCTGGTCACCAAGGCAATGGACAATGGTAACAGTATATAGTGCACATCTTAACCTGGTCAAGGCACATGATACAATACCACACTTGGGCATTGCTGCCTAGCTCTGTGAGCCAGGCATAAAACCCTACTTAACTCACTGGATTACCAGCTAGCTCACAGACAGGACCCAAGACGTTAGAATTGGTGAGACCACCTCCACCAACAGACAGTCACCAGGAGAGTAGTTCCAGGGCTCCGTGCTGGGCCTGCTCCTGTTTGGCAACTACCTCTCAGAAATCAAGGCTAAAGTTCAAGGCCCCTGGCTCACAAAGTTAACAGACAACTGCAAATTGGGAGCTATTACAGATCCCCCCCCCAAGAATCTTGCAAGAGAGTTTAAAATAGACACATGACTGCCGGCAAAGCCATGGCCTAAAACTCACTGCCAAAAAATGCATTACAAGGTCGACGGATTCCCAAAGAGCACGAGTTAATTACTCTATTGACAAAACACCCCTAACAGTCAACCCAGTAGTAAGGGATCTGGCAACATATGTAAACAGCAATCTAGCCTTTGACCAGCATGTAGCTAATACAGAAAGAAAATCATTCTATGTCGCCCAACTTACAGGTAAGGGTACAACTTCCAAGTCGAAGGAAGTTACAGTACCACTCTACTCGGCCCTTATCAGACATATCACTGAATACAAATGCCCTCTTTTGAAAGTATCTAACCAGACACTTGCAACAGTTGGAGCATCCACAACGTTTTTTCACCAGGAGAATTCAGGGCATGAATACCCTGTCCTAGACTGATCACCTAAAAGCTCTGTCCCTGTATTCAGTCTCCTACAGACTGCTGTGAAAGGATCTTTGCCTGGCTTACAGGGCGTCCTCACAGCCAGTCCTGATGGATCTGATACACATGTGCAAAACAAACAGTATCAGAAAAGTACAGTTTTGTACCTACCATAAATGTAGATGTCCGAACAGGATAGCATCTGCAGTCCTAACAAATGGGTTGTCCTGTCGTCAGGCAGCCCTTCGGTCGGCCGGATTCCAAAGTCTGGGTCTGGCCTCGGCTGGTGTCGCACTTCACCCGACGTCATCTCTGCTGGTCTTCGGGTATAAAGGCATCAGCCGACGCCATTTTCCTCAGTGTTTCTTGCCCCAGATGCCAGTAGCCCTCTTGGATAGCTAAATTTTTGGGGAAATGCCAATGTTTCCCAAAAGGTAGAAGGCAAACACAAAAAATATGCATGTATGTACATATATACAAACAAATACACCATAAGAGATCCCCCCCCAGCTAGCTATTAGGTGGGCAATACCCTAGGAGTACCACAGAGGGGAAGGAGGGTGGGTAATCCTGACTGCAGATGCTATCCTGTTCGGACATCTACATTTATGGTAGGTACAAAACTGTACTATGTCCTTCAAGGATGCATCTGCAGTCCTAACAAATGGGTAGAATACCATAGCCAAACTAGGGAGGAGGAATAAGAATTATGGTGTACTTAGGATCCCTTGCAACACAGCAGTGGCAAACCCTGCTCGGGATCTAGAGTATAGAGGTAAGTTATAATGCTTGGCAAATGTATGCACGGAGGTCCAAGTAGCAGCCTCAATAATGTCCTTGGTAGCCACTCCGTAAGAAGGCTGTGGTAGTGGCTGTAGCCCTTGTAGAATGAGGCCTTATGTTCTGTGGAATTTGCTTTCCATGATAGGAGTAACAGAATCTTATGCAATTTCCTATCCACTTGGAGATTGTCTGTTTGGAAATTGCTTTTCCTTCCCTTCCTGTTGCATAGGCTACTAGGAGCTGGTCAGTTTTTCTATTGCCCTTGGTTCTGTCCAGGTAGTAGCGCAACTGTCTATGTACATCCAAGGTATGCAGCAGTCTTTCCCCTTTGTTCTGTGGATTGGGAAAGAAGGTAGGTAGGTGGATTGCCTGGTTTAGAGACAGTCTGGATACCACCTTAGGCATAAATGTAGGATTAGTTCTCATGGACACTCTATCTTGATGGAAGATTAGGAAGGGTTGTACTGCCATTAAAGCCTGTAGTTCGAAACCCTTCTTGCTGAAGTAATTGCCAGTAGGAAAGCAGTTTTCCAGGATAGGTGTTGAAGATCTGCTGTTGCTGCTGGTTGAATGGAGGGAGTGTCAATTTTTCTAGCACAAAATTCAAGTCCCATGCTGGTAATGGTGGTTTCCTAGGAGGTTTTACATTCTTAATTCCTCTGAGGAACTGCCTGAGTAGAGGATGAGAAGACAGGAGGATCGAGGCTGTATTCTGCAGAAATAGCTGATGCATGTATCTTGATGGAGGAATAGGACAGGCCAGTATGTAGGAGCTCTGCCAAATATTCCAGGATGTTGGCAATATCTACTTTTGACACATCTTTCCTCTTTCCGTACTCCAAATGACAAACCTTTTCCATTTCCTGCATAGTTCCTTCTAGTAGAAGGTCTATGGCCTCAAGGATAATGTCTTTAACCCTTTGGGATAAATCTGGGTTAGATGTTCTTATGTAATGTTCCAGGCAGTGAGTTGCAGAGTTTTCAGGTTTGGATGCAAGATGTTGTAGTTGCACTGAGTCAACATCAAAGGAATCAGGGTAGAGTCCACGCTTCCCCGAGACATGCTCCTCAGTAATGGATACCAATGTTGTCTTGGCCAATTTGGAGCTATCAGAATTATCCTTGGCCGTCCTCTTTGATTTTCAGTAGTACCTTGTGCATCAAAGGAAGGGGTGGAAATGCATATGCTGTCAGGCCTTTCCAATTGAAGGATAGAGAGTCCACCTTCCAAGCAAGAGGGTGGTATGTCCTTGTGCAGAATTTCTTGAGCTGGTGGTTGAGTGGGGATGCAAATAGGTCTATTTGTGGCATTCCCCATTTCTTTGTGATGGCCTTGAAGATGTCCGGTGTAGCATCCATTCGTGAGCATCCGAGGTAGTTCTGCTTAACATGTCTGCTAGGATGTTTTCTTTTCCCGGTACAAATATTGCCTGTAATTGAATGTTGTAGCTCAGAGCCATATTCCACAGGTCCAGAGTCATTCGGCATAGGGGGTATGAATGAGTGCCTCCCTGTTTGTTGATGTACCACATGACTGTGGTGTTGTCTGTCCTTATCATCACTTGGCCCTCTGAGGAATGGTCTGAATTTCTGGATTGCCAGTTTTACTGCCAGCATCTCTTTTTGATTTATGTGTAGGTGTAGCTGATCTGAAGTCCATAGGCCTTGAATGCACTTGTCCAGCATGTGTGCCCCCCAACCGAGGTCTGAGGCGTCCGTTGTGATGGTTTGGCTTGCTTGAATGTTGTGGAAGGACAATCCTGGGTTTGCCTGGCATGTCTGAGCCCACCATAGGAACTCTTGTTTCAGGCATGGAATTAGTGGTATTTCGGTTTCTAAGCTGTGCTTGTGTTGAGACCATAAATTCTTTAGGTACCACTGTAGCTTTCTCATATGCAGTCTGGCATGGGGGACCAAGATTATGCAGGATGCCATGAAACCCAAGGCCTGCAGTACTTTCCTTGCTGTTAGTTTGTTCTGCTTTGCTAGTGTCAAGAAGTACAGAGGAAGTTGTTCTTGTTTTTCTGCAGTTAGGAATGCCATCTGTTTTATAGGTTCATAGGTTTATACTAGGCTATCTGCCCTAAGGCATTTATAAGCCTAGCCCAAATTTTTGTGGCTTACACCACCCCTTATATGAAAAAATACTGTGCCCATTAGTTTGTTGTGCCTCTGTCCAGCAGTGAGACAGAGATGATTACCGGGGTAAACCTACGATCTCCCATCCACAGGTCTAGATTTCTCTTGAACAGAGTCAGCGAGGTGCTCTGCCTCACATGGACCGGGATTTTATTCCACAGCATAGGGAGTCTCCCTCCAGCACGTCCTATTTATATCCGTGCTAAGGTTTAAGTCGCTTGCTCTAGTGGTTTTGGTGGATTTGGATTTTTTGAGGTGGAGCATGTCCATTAATTCCGGGTTGGACATGGCCTTGTATGTCAGGCACATGTCACCTCTGAGCAGACGGTATGCGACTGAGTAGAGCTGGAGTTTCTTCAATCTGGCAGCATATGACAGATTTTGGAGTCCCTTTATCCTTTTGGTGAGGAACTTTTGGGGTCTCTCCAATTGCTGCAGATGTCGGGTGAGATACATCCCGAATGGGGCATTGTACTCGATCATTGGTCTGATAAGTGAAGAGTACAGGGAACAATGACCTCACTAGATCTGGATGTGAATCCCTTCATGATCAGGTGGGCAATGTAGAAGGTCTTTCTAACCACTTTAGCAATGTGAGTGTCAAAAGAAAGGCCACTGTCAACCTGGGTCCCCAGGTCCCTGATAACCTCTTCTGTGCTTAGTGGATTGCCACCTATATGGTAGCTTGGGGTTACCTTGTTTTTCCGAAGGGTATGACTATACATTTTTTGGCGTTAACTTCAGGCCATGGCTCTGGCACCAGCTATCTGTTTCGTGAGTCCCTTCTGAAGGATATCCGTGTCCGATGCACTTTCCACTATGGCCAGTTTGCAGTCGTCTGCAAACTTTGTCAGCCAAAGTCCTCCCATGCTGGCCTGTACTTCTGAGAAGTAGATGCCAAACAATAGGGGCCAAGGACCGAGCCCTGTGGGACACCACTTGTGACCGGCTTGGAGTCTGACACAGCGCCAGCAACTCTAACCCTGTGGGTTCTGTCCTTAAGCCAGTTTGCAACCCATCTTGTGACATATGGGTTTACATTTAAGCTGGTAGTTTTTCTACAATACCAGTGGGGTATTGTGTCGAAAGCCTTTGCAAGGTCAAGGTAGGCTGTATGGACTGCCTTTCCTCATCAATGGCCTTGGTGACTGTTTCAAGAAGTCGACCAAGTTCAAAAGGCATGATCTTCCCTTGACAAAGCCAAACTGGGTCGGGTCCAGTGTCTGCAAGTCCCTATATCTTTGTTTATGAGCTCCATTATGATCCTCTCCATAGCTTTGCAGACTAGACTTGTTAAGCTTATGGGGCGGTAATTACCAGGGTCCGTGAGGCGCCGCCTTTGTGGAGTGGGACCACAGTTGCCGTATGCCACTCCTTGGGCACGTATCCTGTGGTAAGGCTGAGATTAAACAGCTGCCTTATGTGCGGGTTAATTCCTCATTTAGCTGGTAGCACACAGCCGGGGACACCATCCGGTCCCATTGATGCTGTGTTTTTAGCTTTAGAGAGAGCAGCTTTCACCTGCGCATTTGAGATGTCCGGGAGGCTACACTCGGCTGGGATAGTTATCTCTCCTTTAGTGCGGGACAGGGGGTGAAGTTTGCACTGAACCTGTCTGCCAGTATGTTGGCAATGTCTGTGGGTTCAGTGATTTTTGTATCATTTTGGACTAATTCTGAGCATATCTGGGAGTTTCCACCCAGGTTCCTAACATAGCTGAAAAAGGCCTTATGATTGTCCTTTGAATCCATGGCAATGTTTCTCTCAAAATTGGCCTTAGTTGATTTTATGAGTGCTCGTAATTTTTTACTAATAATGATCAGGGGTGACTTCCCTTTTATGGATTTTGTTCTATCATGTAAATAGCTTTCTCCTCTTATTGTAAAGTTTGTTAATGGCTGGGGTCCACCAGACTGGACGTTTGCCCTTTGTGGAAAGAGTCTTGGTTTTATTTGGGATTGCCTGATCCATGCAGTCCTGGAGGTGTTCATAGAAGGCATTTGTAAGGGCTTCCGCAGCTTGGGTTGTGGTTTCCTCTGGCTCAGGGGCCTTGAAGGATACCACACCAGTCTTGAGTAGTGTGAAGTTTGCTTTAGAGAAGTTCTTCACTATGGTCTTTTTGTTTGGGGTGGGGCGGATGTGGATTTCCAGTGAGATTAGTTTATGATCAGATCTCACCAATGAGGGATATACTTCGGTGTGGAGCATTTTGTCCCCATGTTTGTGACAATGAGATCTAGTATATTTTCTCCTCTCGTGGGAACAGTGACTAGCTGTTCCATGGCATTTGAATTTATGAACTCCAGGAACCGTTGGGCTAGAAAGTTAGGGCTTGAGTAATGTTCCCAGTCTATATTCGGGTAGTTGAAGTCACCCAATATGATGGTGTTTGGAGATACATTTATACCCTCCAGTGTCTTCAGGAAGGCTGTGTGGGGTTCCCGAGTTTGAGAGGGTGGCCTGTAGCATGCTACAATTTGTAGAGCAGTTTTGCCTATGGTTAGTTGCACCTGGATGGTTTCAAGCTTTGCGTTGCCACCAACCTGGAGGTGTGGGTATCCTTTATGAATATGGATACACCCTCCTTTTGTGGTGTGGTCCGGTTTTTGGGGCGGACGCATGATATGAGGTAAAACCTAATAGTGCCGGGTGCTCTCAGGAGCCTTGAACCAGGTTTCAGTTACAGCACAGACATCGATGTTCTCCATACTGAGAAGGGCCTCAGTGCGTGCATTTTGAGATTTAGACTTCTGGCATTGAGCAGCATTACCCTCAGTTTCTTCCCATTTTTGTTTTCTAGGGTGGTAGGTTTAGAATTTGAGCCTTGCCTAAAAGGCACTATGGGGTGGCAAGAGCCTTAGCCAATATCCGAATCCCAGGGTGACCGGTGCAAGCCGTCCCTTGAAGCAGCGTGGCTTGTCAAGCATGTCATCCCAGGCAGACAGACACTGGATCCCTTTGAATGACACCAGACATTAAGCCAATTGTTAAAGCTGATCATCTTGTCTCTATATTGTGGCATCATTCTTGGTGAAGGAAGGATACTGCTCAGGGTTAGGTCATACCTGCCTGGGCTACATAATCAGAGAGCTCCTCTATGTCTCTTTTCATGTAGTCCAGGGAGGTACGTCTCAGGTCGTTCACACCAGCATGGACAATGACTGTGTCATATTTGTACTTGCCCTGGAGTGACCCGAGTGCTTGTGTTATGTGGCGGATTCTAGCGCCCGATAGGCAGCTTACTGTGACCCTCTCCTTGTTCAGCCTGGTGAGTGGGACGTCAGTGTGTCTGACTATGGAGTCACCTATGACAAGTATGTTTGATGTTGTATTTGGCCTTAAGGGCTGTGACTGCTTTGCACACTGCTTTTGTGGTTTATGTGTTGCTTGTGGGGTGTCTTGAGGTAGCAGTTGTTTGGGTGTCTGCTTTGCACCCAAGAATGTTATTGTCTGGGATGGTATCAGTTTTGACTTTTTTAAATTGACTGTGTATCCCAGAGCTTGTAGTAAGCAAATGACTCTTTGTAAGTCTTGTGTCAGCTTGCTTTTGTTGTCCGCTTGTATCAGGCAGTCGTCCAGGTATGGATAAATTTGGATTCCCTGAAGCCTGCAATGAGCGATTACTGATGCCAGGCATTTCGTGAACACTCTGGGCGCAGTAGATAAGCCAAAGGGCAATGCTGAGAATTGATAATGCTCTGATCCTGCAAGAAATCTGAGGTATCTTCTGCAAATTGGTCGTATGGGGACGTGCAGGTATGCCTCCTTGAGATCTAGAGTTACCAGCCAATACTCCTTGCCCAGCATGGGAAGAAGTTGGTGTAGGGTCAGCATTTTGAATTTTGGAACAATGATGAATGTGTTTAGAGCGGACAGGTCGAGAATAGGTCTCCAACTGTTTTCTTTTCTTGGTACTAGGAAGAGTCTGGAGTAAAATCCCTTGCCCTGTTCTGTAGGCGGTACCCTTTCCACAGCGCTCATCTTTTTTAATTGAGCTATTTGTTTTAGGGCTTCTGACTTTTGATTTGGTGGCAGGTTTGGCATTCCTCTTTTTGCTGGTAAGGTGTGGAAATGAAACCTGTATCCTTGGTCTATAGTTTGCAAAATCCAGTTGTCTCTTGTGATATAGTGCCAGTTTTTTGAAAATAAGGCTAACTTTCCGCCTAAGGGTGCTACTATTTGTTCCCTGGTAGGCAGTGTTAGAACCAAGTCACTGTGATTGTCCTGTTGCAGTGGTAGTGGTTGTATCCGTGCCTTGTTGGTTATTGCCTTGCCACTGGCGTCCCCTGTAGGCACCTCCTCTGGATTGATTTCTGCCTCTGGAACGTCTATTCCTGCCTCTCTGATATTTAGAGGAGTCTGGAAAGGACCAATTTTTGGAAGGCCAGTTCCTGCTGAACCTTGGGGGCTGTGCCTGTAAGAAATCTTTAACTGTTTGTACAGATTTTGCCTTCTCTTCCATTTTCTTCATTACTTGTTGGGCAGGAGAACCAAATAGACTGACCTTGTCCATAGGAGCATCTAAAAGCTTTGCTTTAACATGATCCGGCAAGACCTGCTCTTTCAACCATGCATGCCTTCTTATAACTGTGCCAGTCATGGCTGATCTAAATGAAGCCTCCAGTGCATCATAGCCACATTTTAAAGAATGGTTACTAACCTGCTGAATGTTATTCACCATTTCTAGAACATATTTCTTATCTAAGGAATCATCAGAGGACAGTTTCTTAGTTAACTGATCAAGCATAAACTCTTGGTATTGGATCATATGAAACTGACAGTTCAAAGCTCTAGCTGAGAGAGTAGCGGACGACGCCTAAGCGTTCGTCGGTTGAAGGAAGCACAGGCCGAACAGGCTGCTACGTCGTGGTCTGGGCCTAAGCAAGGCAGACAGTAAGAGTGGAAATCTTTATGAGGTATTTGTTTCCCACAAGTTAAACAGTTATTGACTTTTTCTGACATCGGCTGAGGCAAGAAAGAGTCCCCAACGGGGTACTTAGCTTTTTAGAAGTCTTCGAAGTAGTATTCGGTAGTAGTAATCTCTGGATCTGACCGACCAGCACTTGCGAACAGCTTCTGCTTGGCCACGGCAAGAAAGACTGAGGAAAATGGCGTCGGCTGATGCCTTTATACCCGAAGACCAGCAGAGATGACGTCGGGTGAAGTGCGACATCAGCCGAAGCCGGACCCAGACTTTGGAATCCGGCCGACCGAAGGGCTGCCTGACGACAGGACAACCCATTTGTTATGACTGCAGATGCATCCATGAAGGACATCTGACAGTTCAAAGCTCTAGCTGAGAGAGTAGCGGAGGTGTATACTTTTTTACCCCATCTCTCTAAGGACCTGGATTCCCTATCAGAAGGGAGAGGATTTTTAGCTGAGGTCGAAGCTACTGCCTTAGGCCCCTGGGAGATAGCCTCCGGATCTGCAAAAGGAGCCTTGTATGGTGATGAGTGTCCGGTACCCTGTAGAACCTGTCGGGCTTAGCAGGGGCTGGAGGTAAAGTATCAGGAGCAGTGCAAACATCATTAAAGGCATCATCCACAACAGGAAGAACTGGAGGTATAGCTAAGGGCCTATGCTGCGGTAAGTGTAAAAAGGTCCTAAGCCTTTTTCTTGAATCTGAGAAATCTTGTCCCTGCCATTGGAATTGCTCTCTCATGGCATGTAAGGTTTCCCCAAAGGAAAATTCCTCTGGTGGAGAGGCAGAAGGAATAGATTCTTCAGCATCAGAATCTTCATAAGTAGAAAGAGGAGCCTCTGGATGGTCTGCAATGTCTGAGTCATCAGAAGAGTCATCTGCGGAGCCTGGCTCAGGGGGCTCTACTCTGGGTCTCTTTTCTGGAGGTTGTGAGGCCCTGTCTGGGTGAGATTGGGATCCTCTTATTAAAGAGATGAGATCCTCTGCCAAAGTAAGCATTTGTGAACTGGAGCTGGGCCTGCGAGAGGGGGACTTAACAGGCACTGATTTAGCAGTTTTGGCTGCTTTAGCCCTGGCAAAGGCCTTTATAGACATGGCTGCAGGAGGCCTAGCAGCACCATGTGCTGGGGTAGAGACATCCAAAGAGATGGTGTCCGATAACTCTGGAGAAACCACAATTGTAGGAAAAATTTCAGAGGCCGATTCAGCTAGGGTAGAAGGGGCCTCGGTAGTAGTCATGGATTCGGCTGTAGATTGAACCGTTTGCTCGGTTTCGGCCGAAATCGAGACACTCGCGGTTTGCTTTACCGTGGTTTCGGCCTAAACCGCGGACCGCGAGTGTCGGTCCTTTTCTTTGCGTTTTTTAACAATTTGGGTAGTCGGAGGATCCGACGGCATAATGTACGCAAAGTCCGAGCCAAAAAAATGTTCAGCAAACTCCGACCGACGCCTAAGCGTTCGTCGGTTGAAGGAAGCACAGGCTAAACAAGCTGCTACGTCGTGGTCTGGGCCTAAACAAGGTAAGCAGTAAGAGTGGAAATCTTTATGAGGTATTTGTTTCCCACAAGTTAAACAGTTATTTACTTTTTCTGACATCGGCTGAGGCAAGAAAGAGTCCCCAACGGGTACTTAGCTTTAGAAGTCTTGTTGTATTCGGTAGTAGTAATCTCTGGATCTGACCGACCGGCACTTGCGAACAGCTTCTGCTTCGCCACGGCAAGAAAGACTGAGGAAAATGGCGTCGGCTGATGCCTTTATACCCGAAGACCAGCAGAGATGACGTCTGGTGAAGTGCGACACCAGCCGAGGCCAGACCCAGACTTTGGAATCCAGCCGACCGAAGGGCTGCCTGACGACAGGACAACCCATTTGTTAGGACTGCAGATGCATCCTTGAAGGACATCACTAAATCCAGGGATCTGAACTTTGCTTACAATATAAACAAAATATGGTGGGCAGACAGATTATGTGTCCTAAAGGATCCCCACAGTATGGAATTGGCTCCTCATCCATGTAAAACAGAGCTCATCCCTCAACTTACTCAAACAAAACCTTGACAACTGGATGGGAAATCATAAATTTACCCTGGTCTGGCCCCCGTGTCCCTTATGGACAGAGACCATCAGCAAGAAAAGTATTATCCTAACACCCCCCCTTAAAATCCTTAGTTACCTTCCTAACATGCCTCCCCCTGTATAGATGCCCATGACACTGGGGACTCATATGGTTTGCAGTGGTCACAATACTTAGATTCTGTCTATTTGGCTGAAATACCACAAATATGGCAACACAAGTCAACAGGAAACAAAG